>NC_067451.1:31417500-31557500 GCF_025434085.1 Hippocampus zosterae
AAAACATGCAACTTAATTGTACTTTGACTTACAATGTTTTATTTAAAGGGGAAGTCAACCCCCAAATATCTTGAAAATAATAATTTTCATTCAGCCTTAGTATTCTAAACACGGCATTCCGATTAATATTGTGTCTGTGGACAATGAGTTAAGCAGCAAAAAGCACAGTTTTGTAAATCCATTTTAGGGGGCGGCCATTGTCCCATTTTCTGTCGACTGAAAATGATATCAAGGTTGCTCAGGGCTAAGGTCATAAATTAACAACTAATCACGGCTCACCTCTTTTCTGAAGCTGAGCCCTGAGCAACTCTGACGTCATTTTCAGTCGACTGAAAGTGTCAATATGCCCCCCCCCCCGGCCCCCGATGGACAAAAACAGGTAGATTTTATTATTATTGAACTCAATCTCTGCTAATGTAATATTAATCACACGGCGCATTTTAGACTAATGGGGCTACACAGAACATTATATTGTAAAGAAAAAAATGGGGTTAACTTTCCTTGAAAGGAATATGCAAATGTTTTCATGTTTAATTACAAATTCAATTTCAAAATTGGAGGAGTGATGAGTGATTTAGTTTATTGGCCATGTAAAAGTGAGTTAAATTGTGGTACTGCTGATTTGTATTTTTGTATTTTCCTACACTAACAGTGATTACTTCCTAAGTTGATCCTGCATAAATCGACTGTGTTGGCTTTGTCTTTTACTGTATTACCAGTACACATTTGCTGTATCAAAGTTCATCATTTGCACAGCCACTATAATGCAGATTTTTATTGTCACAAATATCCAGTTGTGTGTTGGGGAAATTCCCGTCTGTATTGGAATCTGTAGTTTAAAACAAACATTTTTTATGGCTTGATACAGGAAAGAAGAGCCACAGTCTCTGATACATGTTTAAAATCAAACATGGCTTTCTTGTGCAACGATGTTAAGTGTGTAATAGCTAAAGTATTTGTCGACCAAGTTCTAAATAACACACAGTTTTAAGACAGTTACTACAAAGTGACATTGTGTTAATCTTCTTTGACTGTACCATGGGCTTGCAAGGACTTCCTGCTCCTTCTACCAGTCTCTACATGCATGAATTCCTCATCCCTACGCTCCTCATACCTTCCAAGCAAGCCCTTTCCCTATTCAACCTCCTCCCTATAACACCACCAACCTCGCCAGCGATGTGCTGAATCTTGTCAGAGTAAATTCCTCTTCTGTGGCAGATTCCCACTAAACAGTTTTGAGAAGGCCTTATTTTGTACATGTTTGCTTTTAAGTTGGTGGGTTTCACTCCATAATTGGAATGTGTTTCTTGCACAAATTTGTCCACTACGCTCATGACACTTAAAAATTGTCCTTGCTGCTCAGAAAGTAAGCACTAATTTGTGTCCTTGAAAATACAATCAAACTCAATCATTTATATTCTGTTCAGTCATTCAAGCACATGGGAGCTCGGATGATTGCAGTTGTTACCATGGAATTCATCTAACAGCATCATTGCCAGTGAATGTTTTCAGATGACATGAAAACACAAGAAATTCAAAAAACAAGTGCCCGGTAGCCTCGATTGCCACACCTATTGACTGACAATCTACACACACACAACCCCCCCTCTTTTCTTTTTTTTCTTCTTTTTTTTAAAATTGACATTGTGACAATATGTTGAAAATGGATTGGATAATTATGCTAATAGGCTACAGGCTGCAGCTCATCCGCTTACCTAACAGGGAGATGGGCTATCGAAAATGGATGGATGGCATTCAAGCACAATTGCTGTTTGGCTTCATCTGCCTGTCTTCTTCCACTGATGTGCTTTTAAATCTTGTTTCACATGACCTTTTCCATCGCACCAGAGTGCAAATGTTACGCTTCAGAGCAGCGCTTGTTCCCATTAACTTTATGATTTTTCTTAAGGCAATGCCGTTGTTTTGTCCCAATTGTTTCATTTCTCGATGCATTCTATGATACTCTTACTTTGATGTTATTTGGCAGCGAGTTCTGTTGTTTATAATCAACCTCCAATCATGATTTTTTGAAGAATTTACTCTGGTATTCCAGGCACCAAAGTGATGGCTGAACAGTCTGCGCCACATTTAACAATTGCATTTGCCCAGTTTATACAAATTAAGTGGCCAAACGTTTATATGACATTATATCACAGTGACAATTGGGCTCTTTTCAGGACATCTTTAAAACACACACTTACATGATTTAGTAATCAAATGTATATGGACACAGAAAAGTCAAAGCTGTTTGTTTGTTGTTACGTCGTGTGGACTGGATGTGGACCTTTTTCAGCATTTTTTGGCCACGACATTCATCAAGGAGGAGACTCTGTGCTTGGTGGTTGCGCCTTCTCGGCAGCATGGGTATACCAGCACTGTTTTTGACTGGAGGAATGTCGGCGCCATTTGACTGTCGTTGCTGGACAGTCCCGGGGCGCTTGTGTCTTGCGCCTGTAATGGGCAGCATTTTTCACAGCCCCGCTTTGTTCAGCGGAGAGATAAGTGCTGTTGAACGGTCTGCGGCTGGATGGATGGAGGTCTTGAGGAGCCGACGATGAGAAGAAAGGAGCGTTGGCGCGGAGTGCCGATGCGGATTTGGAGCTGGGAGTCGCGGCTTGGAGTTTGAAGCGGATTATGTGGGACAGGAGAAGTGAACTAATCTCTTCGTCAATGGACGCTACAGCTTCGTGTTTGCTTTCAAAACTTTGCTTGTAGCAGACGTGTGCACATTTTTCAGCATGATGTCTCTGATCCACTGGTGAAAGGACACTTTGATCCTCTCCTCTTTCATCTATAACTGCTTCAGACAACAAAGTGTATGCAGCAAAGTGGTGAAGATTGCACGACTGTCTCTGTCCTGTGTGTTGTCTTGTGTTATTTTTTGTTATTTTGACTTCAAAATGGCGCCGCGAGAGTGGCTGCCTTTCCAGCAGCTCCTATTTTTTTGTTGTTCTACTTCTTCCTTTCATAACTTTGCTGCTGTGAATCTGGAATTTCTCCATTGCGAGACTAATAAAGGTTTTCTTAATCTTAATCTTAATTATTGTAGACTAAAATTAAGACTCCCATGAATGGTAATGGATGTTACACATCTACCTGTGTGTGTGTGTGCGTGTGTGTGTGTGTGTGTGTGTGTGCGTGTGTGTGTGTGTGTGTGTGTGTGTGTGTGTGTGAGCTAAATAAAGAAAATGATTGTTTATTTGTATTTCCAACGATAATAGAATCCAAACATGAGCGCACAGATCGTGAATGTATTTATTTTCCCTCAAATAAAATGTGATCATTGTCTGCTTCTTAAGGGGGACGTATTACGGGAGACTGTTTTCTACTAAAAATGAATATTGGATCTGCAAAATTGTCTTCTCTTTGTCTCTAAACACCCTGACATTGGATTCGTAATAAAACAAACTGTGCTTTAACTGCAGACTTTCAACTTTAATTTGAGAGTTTGCATCGAAATCAGGTAAATGTAATACGGTAAATAAAAAGGTCATCAAGGGGGGGCTCAGAGTCGAGCCGCTTCTCCTCCACATCGATAAGAATCAGATGAGGTGGCTCGGGCATCTGATTAGGATGCCTCCTGAACGCCTCACTGGTGAGGTGTTCCGGGCATGTCCCACCGGCAGGATGCCCCGGGGCTGACCCAGGACATACTGGGGAGACTGTCACCCAGCTGGCCTGGGAATGCCTTGGGAAGAGCTGGAAGAAGTGGCTGGGGAGATGGAAGTCTGGGGTTTCCTGCTAAAGCCGCTTCCCCTGCGACCCAACCCCGGTTAAGCGGTAGAAGATGGATGGATGATGGATGGATGGATGGACGGAAAAACGTTAGCTGGAGACGAGTATATCCATATATATTCAAAGCTTAATAGTGTTACAAACATGTATTGGACAGAAAATTAGTATGCTGTTTTGGGCGGGGGGGGGGGGGGGATTACGCATTGAGCATTAAAATATATTAAGATACTCTTCAGTATATTGAATCAATAGAAAAAGTAACATTCATATGGGCATCCAGTACTTTGAACTTAATTAAAATACAATTTTTGTCATACATCGACTTGGGAAGTGCACGGTCCTATGTGGCCCCACCAGGTAGCATTGATAACAAATTGTGGTGCCACAATGACTTTTGTAACTTGTGTGGGTCCACTGATCATACATTGCAATCACATCATATTTCTTATCCCATTCCACGCAAAAATTCCCACCTTCATTTTTGTGCTTCTTTATCTCCCCTTTCCCTTCCTCAGTTTCAGGAAGTGACTTTACAAATAGCTAATCTCGTTTGCTTTTGTTTACTCTTGAATTCCCGCTAGTACCGAGAGAACATCAACACGTGGGAGAGGTATTAAAAGCGCAGGAGGATGTGGCATCACATCCTGTGTTTGTGCGACCCTCCGTGCGCCGAGCACTGCAGTTAAGAACAAAGGAATGTTGGTCAAAACGACAATTTTTGCGAGCTTGCTAGTAGAGTTGCGAGTACCCCCCCCCTAACTTCCTGTTTGGCCCAAAACGTAGTTTGACACACTGTAGAGCGCAACGCTGCATCCATCTAAAAAATATGCCAGGCTGCCAGCGCCCTCAGTCGACCGCATGCCCTTATTTGGTTGTGCCGTCAGATCGGCTCCTGATTGGTGCATGACGGAAGTCATCGGCTTTGAGACTCACACCTGTGTGCTCACGCGCACGCGCACACGCACACACGCACACACATCCGATGGAGCTTTTGTCAACTTTTTTTGTGTGCTGATGAACAGCTGGACTCGCTATTCGATAGAACACAGCAGACGTCTTCATGCTCGAAGGACAACACATGCAACGTTTACGTAAAGTTTTTAGTGCACGCAATTTAAGGGACGTTAAAGAATTTAGGCACCAACATTTTAATATGTTTTCAAGCAACAATATGATTCATCAGCTGTACACTTTTTGCACGCTACATTGGCACATGGTTACAAACAAGTACTCGGGCACCCGAGAAACACATTTTTAAGTATTCTAAATAAATACATATTAACTATAAATTATTTGAATACTAATGCATTTTAGTATTACTGTACTCTAATGCCAACATCAGAGTTCCATATCAATCCTAATGTTAGTTTTTGGTGGATTACACGTTAGCTGTGGTGGCTGCTATGATAACTGGTCGAGATCAAATTTAGATGTACAATAAAAAGTAAACAGAAAAAAAGAACAGATTTGTTGTGAATATGTTTCACAGATAATATGGACAACATGGTTGCGTTGGTTTTATTGAAAGAATAAATAGGGGGAAAAATCTGAAAAACGGTGATGATGATTTTCTTGAAATCCTAACCCTAGTTTTAAACCATATTTTGAATAAAATGCTTTAAAAGTAAAATCCAAAGATTTTGGAACTATGCAGCTTTGACACTGCTTGCTTGCTTTCGAGGCAACAGAAATGACGGGACACACCAACGACATTTATTTCGACATTCTGCAGGAAATAGCTAATCTCTATTGTCAGGAAGTTGGTCTGTTATCGGGAATAAAGAATTGGGCCTTAATATTTATCATGACAAAACACATATTTGAATCAGAAAGCAGAGCGCAAAAACATCGCTGCTCATGCACTTAGAGCACTTTATTTGTGATAATCACTTTTGTTTTTTACTATACAGCAGACCACGCCAAAACGTAGTCATTTGAGAGGAAATGGTGACCTCTGGCGGACAAATAAAACATCACAATTGAAGTACAGTACTGTACATCTTTGTCCATAAATGGAGGCACAGCTTGCCATTGCCCCATTTTTCTTACATGGATACGTAGCTGGTATACTCTTGTTTTCACATTTTTCACTGAATAATTGATTGTAGGAGTCAGTTTTTCTTAATGAATGCTGGCCCATTTCTTCAGTCTGTGGGCTCTGTGACACTCTCCAGCTCAGACAATATGATTCTGGATAGAAGAAAAAAACAACTTAATTTTCTCAATGAAAACCCTAAAATGTGTTAAAATATTTTTCGCTGCCCTCCTCACCTTTGCTCCTCACTCAAATTAAACCCAGTTAGCGTCAGCTTTGCCAGTTTCTGTGTCGCCTGCAGACAAAAGGCAGCCGAAAGCTGAACAAGCTGGACGGCTCTTTGGGCAGAGCCCTCGCTCCGGCACACGGACAGGAAGTCCTCCAACAGCTCAGCGCTGATGAATTAAAGAGCAGAAAACAAAATCTGATAGAAACATCAAATGGTAGACGTAGCCTGTAATCTGTCTAACTTCTATAGTTCCCTTTTCCTGCATGTGGCAAAATAATTGTGTAGATCAGAGCTCTGGAAAAGTTCTGTCTGTACTTAATGTTGGCGTTGAGTGTTGCCGTTTGACATCTGATTGAACTTTACCTCAGCCGGAGTTAGACACTTTTGTTACTTATGGAGAAAAGAAGTTGAATGCAATCATTTGCGACTTACGAAGGAACTCGGTTCTGTTCTTTGAAAACCTGGAGCATCTCCCTGCAGAGAACAGAGAAGCCACTCGTAAGTTAAGTTTCTTCTGAAATTTACGCTTGAGAGATTGTTACCAGCACAATAAATAAGAGAAAGAGAAACACAGTGCGTCTCTCACCAAGCCTCTGGGATCTTGTTGGCTCGCAGCAGGAGAGAAGTAACATGCGAGAGGGTGGTGTTGTTCCACTCCAGGCTGGTCCTACTTCTGTTGCGATCAAATACACTCTTTATATCGAGTGCACACGCAGCAAAAGACTCTTGGACCTTTAGCACATTAAAAATTGAGATGATTTACAAAATATCTTTAGTGGATACACTAAAAATGGAAATCATCATGTCAACACCGGATATCATCTTGACTGCTGACCTCAGGACTGTGTTTCTCTCTGGCCATTAAGTTGAGCAGCTCCTCAATCAGTTCGAGTTTATTGTCATGACCCAGAGATCGGATATCTAGAAAGACAGAAGATCCAATCTGGTCACATTTCATCTGTTTATTTATTTTTGCCATAATCCAAAATTATGTCCGTCTCTGTTCAGGGTCGGTGTGCCAGGCCAGACGCATTAAGTGACCAATGTATTACGACAGATAATACAGGACAACAGTAATATCATCTCTTAGCAACCTTTCCATATAGTAGGTAGCATGTCCAAGCGACTGTCTGTGTCCAGAGCCTGCAGGAGGTCTCTCAGTCCTTGTGAGTTTGGGTAATACAACTAGAATGATAAAACATAGCCAGGAAAATGTGTCAGTGTTGGCAAATGCTAATTTCCAGTTTCACAAAGAAATAGACTGATGCCTTGCGAGAGTAACAAAATTATCCTCCGCAAAACCTGTCCACAGCTTTAAATGTCTTCACTAATTTTTTAATGAGTGAGTTCTTAAACATACGTTTAAAAAAAAAAATCCCCCCTTCACATCTAATATTGTTCCAAAGGTAAAAAATATGTCCGGGTTTGTAAAATGTCCAGCCATGAAAAGTACATTGGACATTCCTACTCATTAATTTGGGCTGAATCTTTGTACCACAACAAGATGAAAACATTCAGAGGTCATCCAATTTCAGCCCATTGTAAATGTTAAACGTCAATTGGGGATAGCACTGTGGCCTTGTGATTAGAAAATCTATCTGATGCTGGTTAGAGCGAATGATATAAGATTTTAAACACAATTTAGCACATTCTAGCCCAGAGGTGGGCAAACTACGGCCCGCGGGCCGAATACGGCCCGCTGGTCTTTTAATCCGTCCCGCCTAAGGTTGGTCCACAGTTAAGGTTCAATGTGAATGCTTGCATTCATTTCAATTGGACTTGTAATGATAGGCATTTCACCTCCAGGTGGCGCATTGACTTGAAGTTGCAGAACGGGGGGGGGGGGGGGGGGGGCTTTTCGACCTCTGTATCGCTCTACTCCTACTGGTTTGATCACAACCCATCTGCAGCAATGCACAGGCTAAAATAGGTAATCAACAACACTGTTGTCATTTAAAAAAGAATATTAATACAGCACTTTCATGCTGTTGTTCTGTTGATGTTTGATATGGACTGTCAACAAATGCAGTTTTTTTTAATGTACCATAGCTCGTGCTGATCTGGCCCTTCTGTCAAATGTTGAAAGTCAATGCGGCCCCCGAGCCAAAAAGTTTGCCCACCCCTGTTCTAGCCGTACAGATATAGAGGCACTCACCGAGGGAATGAGCTCTTTATACCACTTCAGCACCACATCAATGTGTTCCATCATACACAACAGGCTGAAGAAGCGCCCACTAAAGAGGAAACAGGGGAAGACCACTTTAATTATTTTTTGCTCCCGAATAAACAGTCGTGCTAGGTTAGGAATACAGTTTCTGTGCAAACACAATTGCATCCAGTAGCATAAGCAGCTCACTCATGAGGACATCTCTTACTAATAAACACTCCGGTGGTAGGAATCACCCAGAAGCCTCCAGTTCTCCCCCACCTCTACCAGATTTTGGATTTTATATCCAAGATCCAGATCTTTATAATCCAGACACTGCAATGATAAATGTGGGGAAAAACAAAAAAAGAAACAACACATACAAAAAATATATAAAACAACACAGTTAAATTCTAATGGGGATGTCATTTAAATCCAATTTATGAACAGCAGATAGGATAATATCTTACATTATTACAATTAAAACAAATGCTCTAAGTGGCAAATATTCGTGTTAAAGAATTTGTGTTAAAGAAATGCATTATTAAAAAAAGTGACTTACAATCCTCATGGCACTAGAGAAGAATAGAACTGATGAGAAAAAGACAAAAAGGCATACCGGTACTTTAAATTACTGGGAATCGTTCTCCACTTTGTTAATGAGATCCATATCACACAAAATTGTTTTATAGGACAATTTGGCGATTAAACACGTACACACATGCGCGCGCGCGCACACACACACACACACACACACGCGTATTACCTACCGTCACCGGGATCCTGGCAGATGAAGCTTTTCCCTGCCAACTCCGACATCACTTCCTGCAAAATGTCAGTGTTGCCCTGGCCAGCTGATGCTAAATGACAAAACATTGTCTTATGACAAGAGCACCGTAGTCACAAAAGCCAGCAAAATTGGATGAGGAAAACCTTTTGACTGGTTTGGTACATTTGAAGCACCTTTGGCATGCTAATCACCAGTTCACAACCTCCTTTTTGGGTGAGTAACATGTAATTTTTTTCTCCGAGGAAGACATAATATAATGATCATTTCACCTCATATTTTTAGAGAGAAACAAATTAATGACTGTGCTCACCTGCTTTGTAAAATATAGCCAGTACATGGTCAAAGGTGGCCAGACTGGGAGCTACACACACAAACAAATGACATCGCATTACACCGCAAGCAGGAGAAATGCTTCGTAAAAAAAGGTGTGTCTTGAGAATTACCTATACGGAGAGCCGTCATCTCGCTCAGAGTTTGTAATGCCAACGTTCTGGCCAAAGAGCCACAGCGTCTCAAGGCTTTAAGAACACTGTTAAAGGTTTGCAGGTTGGGATGGATTTTCTGTCGACTCATCTGGTTTAAAATCTCCTACAAACAAAAACAACATGAACGAGAGAGAAGATGAGATGTAATATTTGCTAGGTTGTCTGAAGCCTTACAGCAATGAGGTCCCATCTTTCGATGTATTTGTCTCTGACTTCTGGAACAGCTGAGATCAAGGCGTTGAAAATGTGGACGTCAGCTGGAAAGAGAGCCGAAGGTTGGTGGCTGCTTGGAGATGACTAATAATTACGATATGCATTGTGCTCCATAACTGAAAAGTTATTTATATTCAACTGTAACATTGATCTCTTATAGACTCAAGCACGCCCGTGACCCTTGTGAGGATAATCGGATGAGATAATGGAGAATGGATTGATATTTATCTCTTTGGAACCACATCACGATTAGACTAAAACTAGAATCAAATCAAGATTTTGTTCCATTTTACCTTTCCAAAGTAACGGCGAATGTTTCGACCATTTTGATCCAGCTACGTCGAGCAACTTACCAGTGAGTCTCTTGTTGAGCAGGTCTGTGTACACGCTGAACGCCTTTGCATAGGCTCCGTGCTAAAGACACATACAAGTGTAAAATGCAAGGATCCCTGATACAGTGAAGTTTTAACAGACATACACCAACTCGCCACAACAATATGACCCCTTAAATAATATCCTGACCGTCAATACAGAATGTATCCAGGGGTTTTCCTGCGTTCAAAATTGCGTGGAGGCCGCCCCCAGCCAGAGCAATTGATATCGCTCGACCGAATGTGAAAAATCACCATGCGCCGCATGTCTCGTATGTTCACCGCGTTAGCAGTGAGTGACTTCACTTTGCTCCAAACGGACAAGAGGAGCACTCGTCCTCCATCCCAAAATGTTTACACATCGCCAGTCAGTCTGGTGACCGACGGAGGTTGTGTTGGCCACTAAATGCTATCTTGATTGACACTTATACAGTTGTAAATAATTCGATCCAGTCGGTTAAGAAAGCTGGCTATGTTTTGTATTCCCCTTGGTCCCCATCCCACACCACATGCCAGACCCGTCTTCTAGGGCGGGCCCTAGGGAGCCGTGCCCGCCCATCAAGATGTCATTTGAAGTTTGGATTTCTAAAAGGAAACTTTTATATTTCGTTTTTATTTCATCATAGCCATTCCTGTTGTGAAATGCTAATGTTGAGTTGCTTATCACAAAGACATCAAAATATAAAGAAACACAGATGTCTTTTTTGTTTGATTGATGGCCTAGCTTATCTGCAACAGCCACTCATAGCGTGACTGAAAATAAGGTTCAGTACGCAGCCGTATATCGGTAAATGAATAATTTTCAGAAAATGTCAACCAAAACTGAACATTCTTTCTTTTTTTTCAAGTCAAGAACATTTGACGTACAAGTAGTGTACGTCTGCCTTTTACATTGGAGATCATTCCACTGTGACAATTTTGTGGTTGGTCCATGTGTCTCGTGCAGCAATACTTGTATAAGCAATAAACCGTTCCTGGTACACGTGAAAGCCTACCTTCACCATCCCTCTGATGAGAGCAGAGTAACATCGGGTATCTTTCTCCGGCACTAGGTTAAATATTCTTTCTGCATTGTTATTTTCCTTCCAGGTAAACTTGAGCAAGGCTGAGGGGCGACGGACTTTCCCTTTCCATTTCTTCACGTCATTTACAGATTCCTCCTAAAATAGGAAACCCGGATCAATTTGATTGTTCTCATTTACAGTTTCAGATAAAGCTGTCCGTATTCAACTTTTAATTTTTTTTTATTTTGTGACATTTAGTTGTAGTATAATAAGGGTCTTCTATTTCTCGTCCAATGTTGTCACAGAGAGGACTGAATCAGCGGTGACTCACCATGTCCTCTGTCTGTGGCCCATCCTCTTGGACAGGGTCTCTGTCACAAAAGAGACAAATCAAGTCTAACAGGTTGTGGGTTGTCTCCATTGACACAGACGTCCCTGGAAAATAGAGTTGAGGCTATAAATTTGCACAAACAAATGATACTGCACATAGGATGCACACTTGCTAAGGGTATTTGCATGTTCATCGTTCACGGCCCCGCAATATTGTAGACTTTTTTTGTGCAACATGCAAGTCTGTTGCGGAAATCCCCAATACATTTGCAGAAATCTGCCGTGTTTTTTTTATAATGGGTTCCTCAAATGTAATGACCTTTTGTGAGGAAAAGGAAAGTAGTCACCATTGCACTTTTCAGTGTGGAAAAGTTAAATGAGGGAAAGACCCCCAATAACAGTGGGTCGAGAACAGTGGTTCTTAACGTTCTTAGAAGTACCAAACCCAACCAGTTAATATGCACATTCACCAAACCCTCCACACACACACACACACACACACACACACACACACACACACACACACACACACACACACACACACACACACACACACACACACACACACACACACACACACACACACACACACACACACACACACACACACACACACACACACACACGCGCGCGAACGAAATTTCCTACAGCACTGAATGGACAAGCAATGCCATGTGATGTGATCATCTGCAGCCAGTGATGGCCTAGCGGGCATGTCATAACTAATTGACATCTTGAATCAGGTGTGTCTTAACCTAAACGTCAGAGGCTCCATCAAACCTCTGGGTTTGACTGAACCAAGGTTTAGAATCACTGGTCTAGAACAGGGGTGCCCATTACGTCGATCCTGATCGATCGGTAGATCTAAGACACTTCCCAAGTAGATCTGAGAGGTGTAGAGGAGAAAAAAAACAAACAACCATTTGTGTGTCTTTGTACATGTTAGTAATATGTTTTTTGTGTTAATGTACACTGCACCCTAATCATTATATCAGTCTCATTTTCACAAAAAAATATTTTAAAAATACAATAAAGCAGGTAAATCTTTAACGTACGTTGGCGCGTGACCTACGTCACCGGAAGTTGTTAGCACTCAACAGTCTGCAATTGCAGCTTGTGATCAGCGCTGAGCTTGTGATCTTCGGTCCAAAAAGTTTGGGCACCCCAGGTCTAGAAGATATCCATTGCTATTGATTGTATGCATATTGCACTTACCGGCTTGCAGCAGTTGATCGTACATGTCGACAGCAGCCTTAACTTTTCTCAAGCTGATCCTTTCTTTCAGTGACTCTTCACTCACTTCTTCAAGGCGCAGTGATATCGTATCTGGCATGAGACACTACATACACCAAGCAAACACGTTCATTCCATTTACACTGACAATCCAGTGTGATAAAATTTTACTTTTCATAACTATAGACACAAGTCTATATTTATTATGCTATGCATGTCTCTTACAGGTATATGCGGTTCAGCAAAATCTTTGGTGAAGAACTTTGGATGATTGTTGACAAAGTATTTCGCTGCAGATCTGCCAGACTCTTGAGAGAGAGAGTACAACTTCTGCAAGGCAGAGCGAGAGAGTAAGAGAGATAGCGACAGAGAGACACAATGAACATTCAGATGTTGCAGGGTACGTTTGTCCTCTGAGATAAAGTTTATAACGTTTATGTTGTTTTATCAGTGAAGAAATACATCTTTATGGTAGACAAAAGTATGGTAGAGACCAGAAGTGTGATAAATGACATCAAAGACCAATCAGAGGTTGAACAAAAACAGTGAAGGTTTGTGTAGGAGTTTGAATGTTTCGCACAAACTCGGCAGCGTTCCTCGGGGAGAGGTAAGGATCATCCTGGAATTGGTAGGGATAAGCTGTATGATCCTGGTAGAAAAAAAAAGAAACATTTATGTTAACATTTGGAATGTGAAATATAGAAGAATCACTATCTTTGTTGTAACTAACTTCACCTAAAAACAATAATACCGTAATACATTTTATTTGTAAGCGCCTTTCACAGCACTCAAGGACACTTTACAACCAAGAGATATATTAAAACCACAGATAAAATTATAAATAAAAGAAGAGATAGATTTAAGTTGAATATGCAAGTCTGAATAGGTGGGTTCTGAGCTCAGTTTGGAATGTGGGAAGAGTGTCAATATTACGAATATTGGGTGGAAGTGAGTTCCAGAGTTTGGGGGCAGAGCGGCTGAAGGCTCTGAACCCCATTGTACTGAGACGGGCAGAGGGTACAGAGAGGTGGAGGGAGGATGAGGATCTGAGTGAGCGAGAGGGAATGGAAATCTGAAGAAGATCTGACGATAGGGGGTGGGGGACAAGGTTATGGATGGCTTTGAATGTATAGAGAAGTATTTTAAAAGTGGAGCTGTCGGAGGATGGGGGTGATGTGATGGAAGGAGGGGGTTCTCGTGATGATCCGGGATGCTGAATTCTGAACAAGTTGAAGTTTATGGAGGAATTTGTGATGGACGCCGAAAAGAAGTGAATTGCAATCGTCGAGGTGACGAGACTGTGAACACGGATAGCAGTGGTTTGAGGAGTGAGAGAGGGATGGAGACGGTTGATATTACGGAGGTGGAAATATGCGGACCGGGTAATGTTATTGAAGTGCGAGTGGATAGATAGTGAGCTGTCGAGGATGACACCCAGGCTCTTGACCTGGAGGGAAGGAGATAAAGTGGAATTATCAATCGTCAGGGAAAAACTGTCGACTTTGTGTAGGGTGGATTTGCTACAGACGAGGGGGAGTTCTGTTTAATTGCTATTTAGCTTGAGGAAGTTATGGGTGAACCAAGATTTGATTTCTGAGAGACAGTTGGAGAGGGAGGAGGGTGGGAGGGAGGTGTCGGGTTTGCTGGAGAGGTAGAGCTGGGCGTCATCCGCGAAGCAGTGAAAGTGTATTCCAAAATTGCGAAAAATATTGCCAAGGGAGTGAAGGTAGATGATGAAAAGGAGGGGGCCCAGGACGTACATCAGAGGAGACAGGGAGGGATTGTCAAGTGAAGGAATTGAGTTGGATGAACTGAGAGCGACCAGTGAGACAAGAGTGGAACCAACTTAGTGGGGGGGGGGGGGATGCCTATGGTGGAGAGTCTATTAAGGAGGATGGGGTGAGAAATTGTGTCGAATGCTGCACTCAGGTCAAGGAGGATGAGGATGGAGACTAAGCCAGAATCTGCTGCCATGAAAAGATCCATCCATCCATCCATCCATCCATCCATCATCTACCGCTTATCCGGGGCCGGGTCGTGGGGGCAACAGCTTTAGCAGGGAAGCCCAGACTTCCCTCTCCCTAGCTACTTCTTCCAGCTCTCCCGGGGGGATCCCGAGTCGTTCCCAGGCAAGCTGGGTGACATAGTCTCTCCAGCGTGTCCTGGGTCTTCCTCTGGGTCTCCTCCCGGTGGAACACCTCACCGGGGAGGTGCTCAGGAGGCATCCGAATCAGATGCCCAAGCCACCTCATCTGGCTCCTCTCGATGTGGAGGAGAAGCGGCTCGACTCTGAGCCCCTCCCGGATGACCGAGCTTCTCACCTTATCTCTAAGGGAGAGCCCGGACACCCTGTGGAGAAAACTTATTTCGGCCGCTTGTAACCGGGATCTCGTTCTTTCGGTCACGACCCAGAGCTCGTGACCATAGATGAGGGTTGGAACGTAGATCGACCGGTAAATTGAGAGCTTCGCCCTTTGGCTCAGCTCTTTCTTCACCACGACAGACCGATACAACGTTCGCATCACAGCAGACGATCTCCCGCTCCCTTCTGCCCCCACTCGTGAACAAGGCCCCAAGATACTTGAACTCCTCCACTTGGGGCAAGATCTCCACCACTCGGGCTCAATGCCCCCCGCCTCCCCCGGAGCATGGGAAAAGCTCTGTCGGAGGTGGGAGTTGAAACTCCTTCTGACAGGGGATCATTTGTGATTTCATGTGTAAAAAGATCATTTGTGATTTTTATGAGGGCTGTTTCTGTACTGTGACGGGGACGGAAGCTGGACTGGAATTGTTCATAAAGACTGTTGCAGGTGAGGTGGGAGTGGAGATGAGAGGCAACAATTTTTTCGAGAATTTTAGAGCTGAAAGCAAGGTGAGAGATGGGGCGTAGGTTATTGAAATCATTGGGATTTGAACTGTTTTTTTTTTCAGGATTGGGGTGACAGCTGCAATTTTGAAGGGGATAGGAACAATTCCAGTGGACAGAGGAATGAATAATGGCTGAAATGAATGGAAGCACACAGGGTAAGCAGGATTTAACTAGATCTGTGGGGAGATCTAGCTGACAGGAGTACGTCTTGGATTTGATGATGAGATCTGAGATTAATGAGGGATGGGGGAGTTCAAAAGAGGATAACAGTTGGCATGGGCTAGGGTGGTCAGTGGAGGGGAGTGGTACATAGGAGCCCAGGTGCTGGTGGATTTTGTTGATTTTTTCATTGAAAAATAGGAGGAGAGTGTTGCAAGTGTCAGAGGAATAAAAGTGAGGTGGTAGGGAGACAGGGGGTTGAGTGATTCTGTTCCAGAGAGAAAAGAGAGTGTTCGTATTTCCAGCGTTGGAGCAGATGAGTCCAGAGTAGTACTGTATTGTGATTTCGCTTGCAAGATGGAGTCCTTGTAGGCGGATAGTTGAGCTGTGTAGATGTCCTTGTAGGCGGATAGTTGAGCTGTGTAGATGTCCTTGTGAGCAGTGAGACCAGTTTTCCTGTAGAGTCTTTCAAACTGCCGGGTTTTGGATTTCATGGAACGGAGATGAGGGGTGAACCAGGGGGCAGACCGGGTAAAAAAGAGAGTGGGACTTGACAGGAGCGAGCGTATTGAGGATGTTGATGAGACCAGAGTTATATCAGGAAAGCAAATCGTCAGGAGTG
Organism: Hippocampus zosterae; assembly: GCF_025434085.1. NCBI lineage: Eukaryota > Metazoa > Chordata > Actinopteri > Syngnathiformes > Syngnathidae > Hippocampus > Hippocampus zosterae. Next base: position 31,433,722 of record NC_067451.1, read on the forward strand.
GAATCTGTGTCCAGAGTCATGGTGGCGATCCATGAAGTGAGAGAGTCATTGTTGATGTCTTCAAAATTACGGTAAGCAAAGGTATGGGGTGATTTGGCGATTGAGAGCTGGAGGGTAATGTTAAATGAAATGAGGAAGTGGTCTGTTATTAGAAGTTCATCAGCAGTACAGGTGGGGTAAGGGTAAGACCAAAGCACAGCAAAATTGTACTCCACGGAACGCAATCACACTCGTGAAGAGCATACTAAAAGCAGGGTTGACTTTTTTGCCCAAGGAGCCCCCCCCACCCCAGTGTTTTGAGTGTCTTGCTGCGCCAGCATTCCAAATCATTCTGCCACAGCTGTACTGCAAATATGAATGAATAGACAGAAAGAAAGAATAGGGAAACTCACCCTGCGCACGGTCACAGCCAAGGCCTCCAATACTGATTCTTTGCTCCTTTTTTTCCAGTGAAAAAAATAAAACAGCAGTTATTATTTCAAATGATATGACATTTAAAAATAAATGTCGTCATTAAAGCTGTAAGAAAATTGACTGTATGTGAACCTTTTGGAGTCAAATTAAAATATTAAATTGAAATAATCAACATTCACTTTATGTTCTTAAAACACATACCTCACAAAGAAATAAAAACATGGAAATGCAGTAATTGTTTTTTGTGGTATTACTTTAAACATTCTTTATTATTATTGTGTGACTTTGAAGAACATCAGAAGTCAGAACACATTCTACAGTCAATTCATGCAGAAATTTATGTCATTCCAAATAGTTCACATTCTATTTCTTGCAACTGTATAATTATGGAAGTACACCTGCACTACCAGTTCGAATTTGAACCATTTGCACTGAATTACTTCACTACCAAATTTCTTCAACTGTTTTTTTTTCCATCAAAAAGTGTAGACGTTTCAGCTTCAAAAATTCTAAATTCAGTGCCCACTTCAGCTTCAATTTCAAATTCAAGTATTTTGCATCTTTAGCTTCAAATTCAACATTTGTTCAAATGCCACTTCTTGGTCGGCTAGGGGGCGCTAGGCAAACGTGGCCAACGAAGCACTCATTCAAGGTCCAGCACATTTTAGCACCCTCAAATTGTAGATAATTCATACAGCAGCAAAACATTTAATTAGGTTTTTCACCTCCAAGATGCCAGCTCCCGTGATCGAATCTACAACGCACTGAATGGGATTTTAAAATGAATTGGACACAGAATTTTGAAGAAACTGAACACTACATAATGTAGTGATTAACAAAATGAATGACTGAGGAAAAAATCTGTTAGAAAATGTTATTAGTTAGCTATTAAAATTCAAACACTGACGGTATAGATACTGTATATGTCTTCCCTATAAACTAATGGTACAAACACATACCATACTTTCTTTCTGGGTATGGTGATTGTCTCCAAGGAGTCTCCTACAACAAAATACAGAAATGTGTTGTAGATTTATTTAAACGATTGAAAGCTTAAAACACAAATCAAAATAAAAGGTAAAACTTAAAACACACACACACAAAAGGTACATTAAAAAGGAGGACAGAAAGACAAAATCTACACACATTCAATTCAAATAAATGTAATAAATGTAATAAATAAATGTAAGATAAATACATTGTTAAAGGCTGTTGTATTACTTAATGAAATATAAAATATTAACATGAAAATGTCGAAAAAATACCCTCCTTTCTACTTGCCTTTGTTGGTTTCTACAGCTTGTTGGCGTAAAGCTGAGCTCGCAGCAAAATTCCTTTTTAAAAGAAAGTAAATAAAGCAATTATAAAACATTTGAAATGTAAACATTCAGTGGCCTACATACATACGTACATACAATTTAAAAACAGAAATGGGTATTTATTCTAAGAAGGAGCCTACATAATCGATTGATGACTTTTCACAATCATAATAAGGATATACCGTATAGAAAATGCATTTATTTTGACAGCCTGCAGTGAGTTACAGTGGCATGATGACCTCCTGCTCAAGGATGCTAGCGTTAATGAAAAAAAGATAAACGAATAAACTCGTCTGGGTAACATTTGAAGAGACACAAATATGGAATTTATCTTACCTATGAAACAACATTTTCTCGATGTTGGTCAACAAAATTCGATTGTTTTTATAAATGTACTTTCCTGCATGCCACCCGGACGCCGCCATGTTGCACACGACAGCAAAGACGTCTCGGTGGAAGGAACCATGGAGGCTTCAATGCGGGGTTGTCAAAATTTAGGTTTTTGTTTGTATGTTTGTTTTTGGAATATGGCGCCAGTATTGAGAATTTAATTTCTAGTATAGTATTTAAATTTTTTACATCAATTTTTTTTGTTGGTTTAAAATTCCATGTCTTAAATTATATCCAATATGTGCGGCCCCCACCTACTTTGGAGAGTTCGTGGGTCCTACGAGGCACGTGGGAGAAAGCAGTACCGTGACCTCATGTCGCATGTGGTCAGAAAACCTCGGAATTATTTTCTAGTTGTAAACTTTCCCAAATCTGTTTAATCATCGAATATGTTCTTTAGAAAAGAAGTGCCATGGCGGCGATTGGAAGGCATGTCTTTTGGCATGTACTCTGCCGAAGAGATCAGGTAAGCTTGTTAGCTTTTGGCTTCGTGCTAAAATTGAAGTTCAAAAGTTAATGTAAACTAAATACTATAATTGTTGTTTTTTAAAATCTATTGAGCAACATGTCATTCACCATTTTAAAATTTTTACAACCACCTTGCTGCTTCCTTTGAATGTCACATTTGAAATTTTAGCATTGGAATTTATATTGATCTGAAGTGTAACTAAATCAAGTGCAGTCAATATATGTTGTGAGTAAGTTGGATGTTTTGGTCTTGTCTAGGAAGTTGAGCGTAAAGACGATCACCAACTCAAGGATGCTTGATGGTGTTGGGAATACGCTCCCAAATAGCCTCTATGACTTGGCCCTGGGACCCGCAGACAACAAAGAGGTACCGGTAGATGTGTTCATGGCTGTCATTCATATTATTTACAACAAAAATGACCAAAAGTCAGCCAATAATGTTGTTGTGGGTATGAATGACAGTAGCGACAATTACCTTTGAAATAGTAGGATTGCTATTTATTTCTTTATTTTGTTTGTTTGTTTATTTTTGTTCCATCAGACATGTTCAACTTGCTGCCAGGACTTCAGCCACTGTCCAGGACACCTGGGACATGTAGAGCTGCCTCTTCCTGTTTACAACCCACTATTTTTTGACGTAAGAATCATGCACACACACAGTTGCCCCATGCACTTTTACACACTGCCGTTGCTGGAAATTGTCTTGCGATGGCTTCATAAAATATATCCTTTCTATTTTCTTCCTGTGTTCTTGCTCCTTTTCAGAAACTCTACCTGTTGATTCGTGGGTCGTGTCTGACGTGCCAAATGTTAACATGTCCACGGGCAGCCATCCACCTACTGTTGAACCAACTGAAATTACTGGACTATGGAGCCTTACAGCACGTTTACCAGATAGAGGAAGTTCTCAGCCAGGTGAGGTTTAAGCTTAACATTTATAACAAAACAACATGTTGAATTTCACCTTCATGAATCACAAGAAGGATACATTTTAAATCAATACATACTGTACATTTCATCCACTAAACAATGCATGGATTATTATTCAAATATGTATTGTAATATGAATAAATTCAGGGTTTTTCTTGATGTACGATTTCACAATACTGACCACGATACCACTGGTGTTTTTTGTTTTTGTTTTTTTGTGAATATGGTTCTGCTAGTTTCTGGAAGAGAAAGGAAAACCCACTGGTGATGATATTGCATCGAAGTTAAAAGAATTCACAGATTCAGTTGTCACATCTGAAATCTCAGGAAACAGCAAGCCGGTCAGTAAAAACATTCACTCTCTACATATAGATTTATACAGTATATTATTTAGGGTGGATGATGAACATGTAATTGTGATAAATGAATATTCACACGAATAACTGTTCGGATTTTGTGGAGTGTGGGGGGTGTTCCTTTTATGGGTTAAGGTGGACGGTCGCAAAATAAAGAGTTCCACATCATACAAGTGGAGTTATTATTCGGATTAACATAACAACCTAACCAATTTGGGTCTACCCCTTTGTCCTTTTCTTTCATTCATGTATAACCATTTTTTCCCTCACCAGATAAAACACCTTGTCGAAAGAAAAGCCAGTTTAATAAATGATTTCTGGAAAATTCACATGCAAAGTCGGAAATGTCCCAATTGCAGGTAATACTACATCAAAGGCTTACCATAACCAACTCTTGTATTGGACCACTATTTTAAGAGCATCACAGTCCCTTATTATTCCCCCTTTTGAATTATTTTCATAATTACCATCCCAATTCCAATGAAGTTGGGACGTTGTGTGAAACATAAATAGAAACAGAATACGATGAATTGCAAATCATGTTCAAGCTATATTTAATTGAATACATGACGAAGACCAGATATTTTATGTTCAAACTGCTAAACTTCGTTTTCAGCAAATATTCATTAAGTTACAATTTCATGGTTGTAACATGTTCCAAAAAGCGTATTTATGTTTAACACAAGGTCCCAACTTTATTGGAATTGGGTACATAATAATGCGTGACTTTGCTGGAGATGTTTTCCCTTCCAGTTGGAATGAATGAAATTTTCAATTGTCATTGTGTCGGGATTTGTGCTGCATTACTTACATGTTAATGAAACATTGTGTGCAAACAGGAGCAAGCGGTTCACCATCCGACGTGAGCACAACAGTAAGCTGATTGTCACGCCGCCCCCTGACACGCAAAGCATTCTCAAACCTGATGGTGAGTCTTTTTTTTTTTTAAGTCTCGTGCAGTATTGTACTTTCTACCTTTTTAATTTAGTGTGTTTGGTCAGATAAAAGTCTCAGAGTTGAAAGCCATATTTGTTTCGCATTTTTCTCGTGAATTATGAGTGCTATCTGGCATTTTCAGAATCATCTTTCTTGGCCTAACCAAACCGTGATGTAAGAACACAGGATTGATTCGATGACTGCTGTTATCTCCACCCCCCTGCCCTGAACAGGATCTCAGATAAAGGAAGACATTAACATAGATACCAATATTTTGATTGTACTTTTTTTTTTTAAAGGAGAGTTGATGACTGGAGACAGAGCATACTTGACTGCCAGTACTGCCAGAGAACACATCAGCAAACTGTGGAAGAATGAAGGCGAGTGTTTTTTGAGGGGGCTAGACTAGATAAAGGGCATTTGAAATAATTTGCCAGCTATTGTTATTATGTGCCCATGTCTTGGCATTCCACAAGACTTAGCCAACGGAGATGGGAGATTGAATGGTTTTACCGATATCACTCATCTCTCTTTTCTCTCCAGGCTTCTTCCTGAGGGGTCTATTTTCTGGGTTGGTGGTCAACTCCGGATCAGATGGAGAGGAGTTAGGTTTTTCTCCGGATCTCTTCTTTCTGGAGCTGATGGTGGTTCCACCTTCTAGGTACAACACAGCCATTTTCACGAAAATCTGTGCATGGTTTTGCTTCAAGATGTGTGACTATAAAGTCTTTCTTTTTTCTTCAGGTATCGGCCAATCAATCGACTGGGTGACCAGATGTTTACCAACGGTCAGACGGTCAACATGCAAGCCGTCATGAAGGACAGTACAATCGTAAGAAAACTGCTTTCTCTCATGGCTTCAGAGAAAGATACTCAGGAAGATGAGGTAAGATTTTGTCTGTATGTTTAAATTTAAGAAGAAATGATGCATTTTCATTTTGCCTTTGCCTTATTTTATCAGTCCCAGGCAGCTGAAGCGGCAGACCGATCTTTTCTCGCAGAGATTCCTGGAACGACATTAACGGATAAACTTTACAACATGTGGATTCGCCTTCAGACCCACATCAACATTGTCTTTGACAGTGACATGGACAAAATTATGTCGGAAAAGTACCCAGGAATCAGACAGGTACATTGTGCAAAAGAAGCCAAACATCAGCGACCAAACCTAAACACAAACTGTCTTAAGTCTGTCATTTACAATAATAAATATCTGCCCGTACCCACTACTTGAGGGAATGTGGTATTTACTATAATAATAGTAGAGTGCAGATACTGTAATAACATTTTCATTTAGTTATTTTATTCTTTTAGGAATAATTAAAATGATCATTCACCCAAACAGTTTGTCATTCGCACAGTTACAACCAGGGAAGCCAAATAAACTTGTATGGTCCCATGAATCATGAATAAATCGCAACAAATTTGATATTGGTGTGACTAATAATGACAATATTCTATATTCTGTCTTGGTTATAAAGCCAGCGGCACGATGGGCGACAGATTGGCATGTCCACCTCGCAGGGCATAGATCAGGGTTTCATCAATCTCATTAAATTGAGGGTTTGATGTTTGCATTTTCTCAGGAGCTCTTGTCTTACATGCAGTTTCATACAGTCACCCCCGCCTACTGCTTGAAGGCAGCTGGGATAGGCCCCAGCACGGCTTAGAATCTCACGAGGATCAAGCGGTTCAAATAATGGATGGATGGAGGGTTATAAAGCATACGAAATGTGATCAAATCTCAAGCAGCACAGATCTGATACCCTAAACAATTTCCATCTGTTCTAGCTTTTAATGTCAATGACTAATTTTAATAATTCACTGTATAATTACATGATTGCTCAGGTGAACAATTTATTATTTGTGTTGCAATGCTTTCCTGTCACCTTGAAAGAAAAGTGGGCTGACTACGTCATCATTTCAAATTTTTTAATGTCATGTTCCTGACTTTTTAAGTGTCCTATTTTTCCTTTGTAGATCCTGGAGAAAAAGGATGGATTATTCCGTAAACACATGATGGGCAAAAGAGTTGATTATGCTGCAAGGTCTGTCATCTGTCCGGATATGTACATCGGAACCAATGAGATTGGAATTCCAATGGTATGTTTGAGTCAATCCTTTTTTAAAAATATATCCCCATAAATAAATGCACTTTTGGTGGAAAATAGGCACAAGTAAATAGTACCGTTGAGTTTCTTCATGACTGTCATTACTGGTCAATAGCTAATTTTAATCAGATTGCATATGTGTCCCTAAGTATTTTTAAAAGTGTCTTTACTTTTTTCGAGCACATCGTGTTTTGGAGATATTTAAATTTTTTGTTTTTCAATTTTTACCTCTAAAATCTTGCACAATACAGAAGATATTTCATGCTATGTCATTTAGAACGATGACATTCCAGACAAAAACCAACATTCCATTAAGTATATTAAATATCCTATAATAGTAATTATTATTACTATTATGAAAACCTGATGTGCTAGATGAAAAAGGGAGTACAAATTTGTTGACCGGTTCCTCGTGTCTGTGCAGGTGTTTGCAACAAAGCTGACCTACCCACAGCCTGTCACGCCGTGGAATGTGAAGGAGCTTCGTCAGGCTGTCATGAATGGGCCAAATATCCACCCAGGTGCCACTATGGTCATTAGCGAAGATGGCAGGAGAACCATCTTGTCACCAAGTGACTTTGCACAAAGAGAAGCGGTTGCTAAGCAGCTGCTCACGCCCTGTCCAGGTCCACACAGGATGCCAATGAAATTAGTGAGTCAGTGAAAAGGAATTTCTATGTTTACGCTCATTGTGTTGGACAAGCCGCTACCTGAACGTGGCTTTATGGACACAAACATGTCGATGGACATGGACATGTGGACATAAGATTAAGCATACCGTGCAAACTGTTGTACCATCGTCAATTGGTGGTCTGTCTTTGTTTCTCAAGGTGAACCGTCATATTAAGAACGGAGATGTCTTGTTGTTGAACAGACAGCCAACGTTGCACCGACCGTCAATACAGGCTCACTGTGCACGCATTTTGCCAGGAGAGAAGGTCTGTACACCTATTTAGTGAACGGTTTTAATCACTGTCAACCATAGGACTCTATTACATTATTCATGTAGACGGGTTTACTTGTTTTGTGCAACAGGTCCTGAGGCTCCACTATGCTAACTGCAAAGCTTACAATGCAGACTTTGATGGAGATGAGATGAATGCCCACTTCCCTCAGAGTGAGCTTGGTCGAGCTGAGGCCTACACGTTAGTCAGTACCAACCAACAGTACCTTGTGCCAAAGGTAGATTGATGCATGCATGCAATTAGTTCACCTTGACAGTTGGTGAACTAATTGCTCTAATGTTGATTGATTTACAATGCTGTGAAAAGGTACCACCCCCGCCCTTCATATTCATCACACTTAAATGTTTCAGATGGTTAATCTTTTACAGACTGGCACAGTGGGCAACTACCGGTAGTTAGCACATATGGTGCAGAGACGCAGGGTTTGATTTCGGCACCGGCCTTCATGTGCCGTGTTTGAATGCCTGTGTCGGTTTTCTCCGGTTCCTCCGGTTTCCTCCTACATTTCAAAAGCATGCGTGGCAGGTTCATGGAACATACGTACATTGCATTACATACTTATCACTAGTTTGTTCTTTCTTTCATCAGGATGGAAAGCCCCTGGCTGGCTTGATCCAGGATCACATGGTTTCCGGTGCACGCATGACAATTCGAGGCTGTTTCTTTACAAGAGATCAGTACACTGAGCTTGTGTACAGAGGACTGACTGACAAACCAGGCCGAGTCAAACTGCTCCAACCTGCATTACTCAAGCCACAGAAACTCTGGACAGGGAAGCAGGTAGTGTGACATCTGTGATCCTTGACTTTTTAACAAAGATTACACCACATTTCTGTGCAACAGGGAAAAGAAGTCTTTGTTAGCTTAATGGCTATGAAGTGATCATGGAAAGCGGAGATGAACATTGCCTTGCCCTTTTATAGGTGGTGTCCACCCTGCTTCTCAATGTTATTCCAGAAAAGGCTGTGCCTTTAAATCTGGTCGGGAAATCAAAAATCCCCAGTAAATCATGGATCCAAGTTCCCCCACGAGCGACTCCAGGATATCAACCTGACACCATGTGTGACTCACAGGTGGATACACACATGCACACACCTGTTTTTGTTGCTTTCAGGAGTTTAATCATGGCAGCAAGTTATGAAAATGAGATTGAATGGATTACTTTAAAAATTTATTGTACTTGTTAGGTGGTTATCCGTCAGGGTGAGTTGTTAGTGGGCGTTCTGGACAAAGCTCACTACGGCTCCTCTGCATATGGTCTGGTCCATTGCTGCTATGAACTTTATGGAGGGGAGACCAGCGGCAAACTGCTCAGCTGTCTGGCCAGGCTCTTTACTGCTTACCTTCAGTTGTATCGAGGATTCACGCTGGGTAAATTAAGACATTGTTTTCTTTTCCCACAGAGATTTTTCAAAATCTTTACCTCCGCTATGTTTTTTTTCTTTCTATGAGGCGTTGAGGATATTCTTGTGAAACCTGGTGCCAACAAAAAGAGGAAAAAGATTATCCAAGAATCACTGAAAATCGGCACAAGAGTGAGTTCAAGCAGCTACTCCTCATCGTTGTTGTTTGCTTCAAAAGGTCAACATCTTTACTCTTATCGGTCAAACTGCAAACAGAGCAGTGCAAAATACCGCAGCTGTGTCAAATTCAGTGTATCCTCCGCGGTGGGTGCGACTGGCCAAAATGGCTGCGACAGTGAAGATGGAGTTTGTGGGCCCCATTGTGCTCCATCATGGCCTCTGGGCATAAATATGTACTCCACACAAACACTAAATGTGAAAGCTTACACTTGCTTTGGTCTAATACAGAATGTGTTTCAAAGAATGGTAACAACAACAGTCCTTCTCGGGGAGAGATTTCAGTTTTGACATGGTAATTATCCTTCTATTCATTTCTTAGGCCCTCCAGGCAGCATTCAACCTCCCCCCTGACGTGGATGAGGCAGAGGCCAAGAGCCGTTGGCAGGATGCTCATCTCAACCCAGACCAGCGAGATTTTAGCATGGCTGACCACAAATTCAAAGAAGTCGCCAACCAAGTGAACAATGACATAAACAAGGTAACGTATCAACTTTTAAACTATTCATGCTATCACCACTATTTATTTTTTTGTTTACTGTTGTTTTAGTTCGACAACGTAACTTATCATCAGATTCAAAACATAAGACTCCAAGACAGGGGTATCCAAATCGGGTCCTCGAGGGCCACCATCCTGCGTGTGTTCGATGTTTCCCTCCTCCAACACAGCTGGTTCAATTGATCAGGGTTGTTATCAGGCTTCTACAAAGCATGCTGGTGAGCTGGTCATTTGGTTAAGGTGTGTTGGAGGAGGGACAGATCTAAAACATGCTGTTATGTCACACTAACATAGTCAGCAGTGCCGAAGTCACGGGTATGCGATCAAGGACAAGATCATAGCCGCCACATTATCAACTATTGCAGCTTTGTCAAATTCAGTACACCCTTCCCAATGAGTGCTACTGGCCAAAATGGCTGCGACATTAAAGTTGTAGTTCGTGGGCCCCGTTGTGCTCCAACATGGGCTGTGGGGATAAATACGTGCTACACACAAACAGTAAATGCTTTAGCTGGAAACCTATAATAAGTCAGTGTTGTTTAAAATATTTTATTTGATGCGAGTTGTCCATACTCTTCCAAGCTTAGCTAATAATCAGTGCTTGTAGGTAGTATCAACGTGTATAAGATATCCTTTATTTGTCCCACACTGGGGAAATTTACAGCCTCCAGCAGCAAGAATGTGGGTAGAAAGAAGAAAAAACAAACACCGTTCAATTAAGTGCAATATACATACAAAATGGATCAATCGCAGTGCTATTTACAATTGTTTTTCACATCATTTAATTATTATTATTATTATTATTATTACTATTATTACTATTGTTGTTATTTTTATTCAGCAGCCTGACAGCAGTCGGTAGGAACGAGCGTCTGTATCTCTCCTTCTTGCAGCGCGGGTGTAACAGTCTCTTGCTGAAGGAGCTACCGAGTGCTGTAAGGGCGGGCTGGAGGGCGTGGGAGGGACTGGCCATCATAGCTTTTAGCTTAGTTAGCATCCTTCTGTTGCCCACCTCCTCCAGAGTGTCAAGGGAGCAACCCAGGACAGAACTGGCCTTCCTGACCAGTCGCTCCAGTCTCTTTTTGTCCCGGGCTGAGATGCTGCCTGACCAGCAGACAATGCCATAATGGATGGCCGAGGCCACGACAGAGTTATAGAAAGTCTTAAGGAGCGACAGCTGAACCCCAAAAGACCTCAGCTTCCTGAGTAGGAAGAGTCGGCTCTGTCCTTTCCTAATCAGGGTGTCCGTGTTTGTAGACCAGTCCAGTTTGTTGTTCAGAAGAACACCTAGGTACTTGTAGGTATAGTATAGTATAGGTATAGTACTTTAGTCATCTACAATGTAGAAGAACAGTGATAAATACCCAAAATTTGTGTTGCATAGTGACCAAACACGGCTACAAATCTACAAATAATTCCCCAAAAGTTTCTAATTGCGTATTAATGACACACGATGACGGCAAAGGACTTAAACGGAATTGGATCATGTAGCACAACAAAACTTAGCATGCACACCATCATGAACCCATGGTACATAAATGACATTGTCAATGAATAATGGAGAATATTTTCCCCTAAAAGAAAATAGCTGTGACAAACTGCAAATATGTGGGAGTTGTGAATAAACCGCCACACCCAGTTTGAAGTGTGTATTGCAGGGCTCTTTAATTCCAATGAGTCTATCTTGTCCCTTGTAGGTGTGTATGCCAGTTGGCCTCCACACGTCTTTCCCCGACAATAACCTCCAACTGATGGTCCAGTCAGGTGCCAAGGGTTCCACCGTCAACACCATGCAGGTATATATGCCTGCTCCGGTGAATTACAGAAGAAACAAACTTTGAATGAGAATAATAGGGGGAACAAAATAATGTTAAATATTTATATATATACTGTTGTAAACGATTGACCCTGCAAGCTTCATTATTTGTGTGCATGTGTCAGATCTCGTGTCTACTAGGTCAGATTGAGTTAGAGGGTCGTAGACCTCCACTCATGCCGTCTGGAAAATCATTACCCTGCTTCCAGCCGTATGACCCAGCGCCCGGTGCTGGGGGTTTTGTTTCTGGGAGGTTCCTCACAGGCATCAAACCACAGGTGTGTGTTTGTATCCAAGCTTAGGTTTTCTTCCCCCCCCCCCCCCCCCCCCAATTGGAAAAAATGACTGCAAGCTAAGCATTTAATGTTACTGTTAACTTTGTGGTCATGCTACCATCAGGAATTTTTCTTCCATTGCATGGCTGGCAGAGAAGGACTCGTGGATACTGCTGTAAAAACGTCCAGATCAGGATACCTGCAGAGGTAAATCAACCCTTGAGAGGCAGAAATGGAAGAAAGAAAAGGTTCCACTAATGTTGTTGTACTTCTCATTTTATCTCATGTATTCTTTTATTTGCCTCTGTAGGTGTGTTATAAAGCATCTGGAGGGTTTGGTAGTCCAGTATGATCTGACAGTGAGGGACAGTGATGGATCTGTAGTCCAGTTCCTGTATGGTGAAGATGGGCTTGATATCCCTAAGACACAGTTCCTGCAGCCCAGGCAGTTTCCGTTCATAGAGGACAATTATGAGGTGAATCTGCAGTTGTTGCAAATGAGCCATGCTCGACTAATAATTTTCTGACAGTACTAAATGAACAAAACGGCAGCCTTGTCAAATTCAGTGCATCCTCCTCATTGAATGCCACTGGCCAAAATGGCTGCCACAGTGAAAATGTAGTAGATGGACCCCATTGTCCTGTAATATGGCCATCGGGGATAGATTTTACTACACACAGATTTTGTAGCTAAAATACTTTGTAATCCATTCTTTATGGCAAATATGTGAGGTTTTGGAATATTGTTTAAATGTCTTTGCATAACTTAGGTCTTCCCAAATGTGAGTGCATTACGGCATTTGCACATTATGTAGCATTCCACTTGATAAGTAGGGAGCTAAAATCTGAGAGTTATTTTTCTCATTTTCATGAAGTGTTGAAAAAACACGCTTGGATTAATAAATTACTGGGACTCTTTGTATAATTGCAACATAATAAACAATTTGATGTTGCTGTAGGTAATACGGAAGTCCCAGGGCTTGGATGAGGTGTTAGCAAAGTTGGACCCTCAAGGTGCCAGTCACCATTTTTCAGCCATACAGCGCTGGAAAGCAAAGAGAGAGGTGGCTTGTCCTCGCAGAGGTACATAAATTATGTCAACACTTCAAATGTTACTTATTTCGCCTCATGTCACTACCACTACTGACTACAATCCTCCAATTGTATTGTAATCTGTTACAGGAGCATTCCTATTGTTTTCCCAAAAGAAGATGGCCAAACTGAAGCGGACTGAACAAGGTGCAATGCAAAATGTGTGTGGCAGAGATGCAGCTGTTCTGAAGGTATTCCTGTCACATTGTTTTTAGGATTAACACTTTAAACGTGATCCTATTTGCACATTTTCATTGCCACCGTTAATCTTCCTCCAGCTGATAGAACAGTGGCGTGCTCTTGATGAAGCTGGACAATCAAAATACACAAGAAAGTCCTCCCGCTGCCCTGAGCCTTGCCTCAGCGTGTTTAGGCCTGATCTCAGCTTTGGATCTGTTTCTGAAAGTTTTCACAACATCACTGAGAAATACTTGCAGAATCGAGACACAATATGTCAACAAGGCTTGGATGCAGACAGGTAAACAACGTTGATAATGCGATGAGCGGTCTTATTTTGGACACCTCATCTGTATCATCATCTTAGACAAATATGTAAACACATAGAGCAGGGGTGCCCATTATGTCGATTGCGATCGTCCGGTAGATCGCGGGCTGGTCACAGGTCGATCGTGAAGGTTGTAGAGGAGAAAAAAAAAAGCAAACAACCATTTGTGTGTCTTTGTGCATATTAGTAATATATATATTTTTGTTGATGTACACTGCACCCTAATCATCCTATCAGTCTCATTTTCACAAAAAGTATTTAAAAAATAAAATAAAGCAGGTAAATCTTAACCTATGGTGGCGCGTGCCGGAAGTTGTTAGCGCTCAGCAGTCTGCAATTGCAGCTCGTGATCAGAGCTGTTGCGCTATATCTTTTATCGTTATCATTATTCTCATTCAGAGTTTGTTTAGTGTACAATTCACCGAGGGCATGGGCAAAGAATAGGAATCTAGAGGGCCCAGGGAAGCACCTTAAAATGGTACATGTGAGCTACGAACGTTAACAGGCTGCAAAAGTGCGTCGCATGCTTCCGTGTCAGGCTGTTGCTCATCACGGCGTGCGTGTGTGCGGTAATGGGTCGATCGCGGGAGGTTGGTTGATTGAAAAGTCTATCTTCGGTCCATAAAGTTTTGGCACCCCTGAAATAGAGAGTTGAGCACTTTTACCAGTGCCATCTTTGTAATTTCTCAACCTTTTCATACTGTACATTTAAGTTTTTAACATACTTATGTCTTTTGAAAGTACACTATGTTTGTTGAGTAGGTCTATTGTTATTTTGTGCTGAAGGTATTTGGTCTTTTGTCCGTATGATGCATACATTTGAACTCCCGCCAGAGGTGTGTGCAAAGCACGCTTCTTGTCTTGGTCTCAGTGCTCTTGTTCTCTGTATTATTTGTTTTCAGACTTAGACAACTGTTGCATTACAAGTGGCAACGGTCACTGTGTGATCCAGGGGAAGCGGTGGGTCTGCTGGCAGCTCAGTCCATCGGTGAGCCCTCTACCCAAATGACCCTGAACACCTTCCACTTTGCTGGCAGGGGAGAGATGAATGTCACATTGGGAATACCTCGGTAATGTCAAGATGTTATGGCTGTCAGTTGCAGTCAATGTATGTATGCATTAAAAGAGAATTTGATCATGGTTATCATTGGCTGTGTCACAGACTGAGAGAGATCCTGATGGTGGCCAGCTCCAACATCAAAACTCCCATGATGAGTGTTCCAGTGCTGAACAGCAAGAAGGCATTAAAGAGAGCTCAGAAACTCCGCAGAAAACTGACCAGAGTCTGCTTGGCTGAGGTAAGAACGGATCTTGTTGTTTTTTTTGTTTTTTTTTGCCTTTTTGCATTCATTGATTTGTTTGTCTTGTTGCTGGCTTCACTTGCCCCTTTCTATTTTCTCCTGTACTTTGTGAACTGTGTGTGAGAGCAGGTACTGCACAAAGTCGATGTGGTCGAGACACTGCGCATCGATCGTCTCCCTCAGTCAAAGATGCGGACATTCAAAATCACTTTTAGCTTTCTTCAGCCTGACCATTATGCTGGAGATAAACAGCTCTCACCCCAACAGATCCTCCACTACATGGAAACGAGGTTCACCATTAATGTCTTACCATTGAAGACGGTGCTAATTAAAACCACCTAATCTCTTTGTTTATGACGCTTCCCTCAGATTTTTTGAACTTCTCCTAAAAGCCATTGAAAAACGCAGCGCCAAGCTCGCATCTATTGCTGTGGAGACCAGGAGGGCCACCCTCAAGGACAAAGACAATGATGACAATCAAGTGGCTGATATAGAAGGGGTATAGCTTGACATCTAAAGTATATTAATCATATGTTTCACTTCTTTTTTTTTTACTTCTTGCTGCTTATCTTTTCTTCATGTTATCATCTTTCTGTTGTCAGGGGGGAGATGGGGAGGAAGACCCAGAGAGAGAAATTGTTGATGACCAGGCGAATGAAGGCGACGCTGACGCCTCAGATGCCAAGAGAAAAGACAAGCAAGAAGAGGAAGTAAGAGGATAAATGAACCTATGTACTGTACTAAACTGTAGCGTTAGAACACTTCTGGGATGAAAATATCATTCTTGAAGGAGCCTTCATCAGTCTTTGACTCTAACACTCAGTTCAACAAATAATCATTTTCTTTCCCATGAAGAAAAGTCATACAGTATTTTAAGAAATAAACGGTATAGTTCTAAAATCAGCATTAATGCACACTGTTTGGAGGGCGCCATTGTTTACAATCTTTCATATTTGCTTCAATAACATCAAGATGGCTACAGAGCCTCTTTCTTCTTGAAAGAACCCGATTTGTTCCGTTTATTACGGTAGTCGGGTGCATTTGCATATTGTACAGTCATGAAAAAACTGTTCGCTACAGTTCTTGCTGGCTATTTACAATACATTCAGGAATGACTGTGAAGCTTATAGAGACTATTTGCCATTTGACACCTGCACTACTCTCTTCCTCTCTAGGTCGATTATGATAGCGAAGAGGAAGGTGAGGATAAGGACGATGTGGAGGAGGAAGATGAGGCGCAAGAGAATGCAGAGATGAGTGTGGAGGACTCCCAAATGGAGTCCATGGGTGTGAAATTGCAGGCGCGAAAGAAACAACCACCAAGTGGGGGAGGACAGGAGTCTCTCGATCAGATGAGAGTGAACGCCGTTCTGAATTCCCATCCAGCAATAGAGGGCTACTGCTACGACCTCAAATATGAACTCTGGTGTGAAGTAAGTTTTCATTCGGTCAATACAGTCTTGTATTTGTTAGCACAATTTTTTCTGCATGCTTTCCTCTTCTGTTCGAGCCGCTCCCATTTATAACTAGAGACAAACAACCTTGGTGCGAAGCGGCAGTCAAATGAATTCACCAATCATGTCATTAAACCTACAGAATTCGGTATTGCTCTCGTTGACAGTTGGACCTGGCTTTGCCAGTGAACAAAATGCACCTTGACCTGACGTCAGTTGTGTCAACATTGGCCCAAGACGCCATCATCATGGAAACCAGGGGCCTAACTCGATGCCTTCTGAGTGAGACCACAACTCAGACTGGAGAAAAAGAGATGATTCTCAACACGGAGGGCATCAACATGCACAAAATGTTTGAATACAGTGATGTATGTGATTCCAAGATATTTGTGGCTACGCATTGCAGTCATATTTGTTAAAAGACATTTGGGGATTTTCAAAGTGATAGTTGCTCTATTTACATATGCTTTACCTTGTGTTGTTCCGATTGATCTTTTTTTTTTAATTGATGTCAATATACAATTACAATTCCTAAGATCTGATTGCTTTGTTAGTGTGATCATCTTTTTGACTGTATTCTCCTCCAGATCCTGGATCTTAACAGGCTCTATTCCAATGAGGTCCATGTCATGGCGAACACTTACGGGATTGAAGTGGCTCTCAAAGTCATAGAGAAAGAAATCAAAGATGTTTTTGCTGTTTATGGTATGCATACCCACTCACTGCACAACCCCTGTCAAGTTCAGAACCACTCTGGCTCACGATTTTTCTCCTTCTAGGTATCGAGGTGGATCCTAGACATTTGTCACTTGTGGCAGACTACATGTGTTTTGAAGGGGTATACAAGCCACTGAACCGCCATGCCATTAGGTCCAATTCCTCCCCTCTGCAGCAAATGACTTTTGAGACCAGCTACAAATTCCTCAAACAGGCTACCATGCTTGGTGAGCATTTTCTAATACAAATGACAAAAGAAAATGCTACGTAATTGTTGTTTCCAACGACTTCTTCCTCATGGGCCTATAGTTCAAGCCTAGGAATATAGGTTACCCGAAAGAATGTAGAAAGTGACATTGGTTCAATCAATATCAATCAATATCAAATATTTGTAATATTCCAAAAATAATTGTGTTCAGTATATTATCATGTGTTGCGGAAAAAAAAAACTATGACAATATTTGTATGATACACAAAAGTATTTTGACAAAATGGGTGAACGGGCCAAAGAAGCTAAAAGCAGCAAAACAGTGAATGTTGTCAAAGAGCCAAAGGAATTTTATATGCTGACACAAGTAGCTTAGTCCAGCCAGAGCTGGCTGAGGCACCGGTACACTAAGAGGTCCTCAAAAAGTGTGATCATTTTTTAAAACGCGTTCAACAAATGACTGAGGTGTCACAAACGCAAAACGCTTTGTAGAAGTATAACACTTGAATCCATAGAAGTCAAGCACAAATGTGAGGCTGTGTGGTCACTGAAATTCTGCTTCAGGACCCATAAAGATTTTGGCAGTAACAATACAATAAACTGAAAACTGTTATATAAATAACATATCATTACATTCCTAAAGTGATAGCCTGTATCTTAAGTCATTTTTTTCTGAAAACACAAAAAAATGGACTAACTTTTGAATATATGATGTTCATAATTTCAATCTGATCTGTTTAATTTGTTGAGGTGGCATCCTGACGATATGTTTAGGGCAATTTTTCAGGTCATTATTTAAAAAAACCCATTATCTATCTATCCATCTATAGATAGATATAAAACAGTGAAACATAGGTAATGTCAGTGTTGGTAGATTCCTTGCTCACTATGACTTAATTTAATTTATGATTAATAAAAAAAGAGCAACATGCTGTGGACTACAATACCGAATATGTTTAAACACAGGAAGTCTGTAGTCATATTTTATGCTCTTGACTTATTTTTTCTCCCCAGGCTCTTGTGATCAGCTCGTGTCGCCATCAGCTTGCCTGGTGGTGGGGAAGGTTGTCAAAGGAGGAACAGGACTTTTTGAGCTCAAACAACCCCTGCAGTAGAGGAGACGCTGCTTTGTGAAATAATTGTACACATTTTGGAGAGTCATGCGTTTCATTGGACAATTGACTATATTCATGTTCTGGTTGCATGAAAAAAACTATTATTGACCTCACGTCTCAAGTACATGAGACAGGGGTATCATGACATATTTGGATGAAACTAAATTAATGAATACATAATTAGAAATGTATATTCTCTAATTAGCCTGAATCACTAGATTAAGGTGAATTTATACAGCACAGTTTGTTACCCAAGATTAATGTTTTCTGTTTTGTCTGTTAACAATAAATGTAAAATATATATTTTTTTCTTTCACCGCTTTTTTGAATGAATGTTGAAAACTGCATCATATCTTCATTACAGTGGCTTGAACTTGTATTCTTTAATTCATAAAGTAATTATTTTATGTACCATTCGGTTGTATTTCTTGTTGACGTTGAAACTTAGCTTGTAGCCGACGCGTGCACATTTTCAGCATGATGTCTCTGATCCACTGGTGAAAGGACACTTCGATTCTCTCGTTTCATCTCAAACTGCTTTAAACAACAAAGCGTATGAGGGAAAAGTGGTGAGGATTGCACGACTGTCTGTTTTATGTTACGTGTTGTTCTTATTATTTTACTTGATGTTGAGTGCTTTATTACAGCTGCAGCTGTTGTGAAAGCACTATATAAATCAGGAGGTTTTGTATTTAATTGTAGGGACGACATATTTGCATTTAGTGCTCTACAATTGAGGTGATATTGTTTGGTCCCAGTGGCCCTTGTACATCCCGTCCTGTAGACTTGGGCCCCCGGTCCCCTTACCTTAAGTCAACAGTCTTAAACTGGACAGTGATTTCAAACTCGACCGGCAAATTGGGGCCGTTGTTAAATCCAGCTTCTTTCACCTTAGATAGCTGGCCAAAGTAAAACCTCTCCTCTCTCATGAACACTTTAGAGACAGTAATTCATGCCTTCGTCACATCCCGGCTCGATTATTGCAATGCCCTTTACTTTGGAGTGAGCCAGTCCTCCATTAAGCGCCTTCAGCTGGTCCAGAATGCCGCTGCTCGCCTCTTGACTGGTACTCGTAAGAGCGAGCACATAACTCCTACTCTGGCATCCCTTCACTGGCTCCCCATACATTTTAGTTATTTTCAAGATCCTCTTATTTCAGTACACACCTGCCCGGCGCCTCAGGTCTGCGGACCAGACATGATTGGAGGTACCGAGAACTAGGCTGAGGCTCAGAGGGGATCGAACCTTTTCTGTTGCTGGTCCTCCTCTCTGGAATGACCTCCCACTGAACATTCGGCAAGCCTCCTCGCTGCCCATCTTTAAAACCCGCCTCAAAACTCACTTGTATTCTTTGGCATTTGACTCAGATTAGTTTTTTGTTTTGCTGTTCAGTGCTTTCTACCGTCTTTGTTACTGATTTGTTGCTTTACTGTTGTATTTGTTAGTTGTTCCATGTACGGCACTTTGTATGCAGCGATGGCTGTTTGAAAGTTCTCTCTAATTACAGTTGAGTTGAGTACGATTGGCTGGCAACTAGTTTAGGGTGTACCACACCGACTGCGCAGACATAGCTGGGTTAGGGTCCAGCACCCCCCGCGACCTGAGTGAGGATCAAGAGGTTCGGAGAATGAATGAATGGCCTAGTTCAGGGGTCACCAAACTTTTTGAGAGTGAGAGCTACTTCATGTGTCCTGATTGTGTGAAGGGCTACCAAATTGATACGCGTCTGAAATAACATTTGTACAAATTAAATTTAATAATATTAGAACATTAGCTAGCTAGACGTATACTGTAGCTAGCTAGTTAGATAGCTAAATAGGTAGCTATAGAATCTATAATACTGCCCATGTTTGCATTTTTAAATCATAATTTCTACGAGCAAATCACAATCCTAGCACTGGCGGGCTACTGGTGTGGTCCTCACGGGCTACCTGGTGCTCGCGGGCACCACGTTGGAGACCCCTGGCCTAGTTTGTCTTATCTCCAGTACAATTCCAGTAACAGAGATCTTGATTTCGCCCACTTTAAAGCTGAATTAAGTATTGTAAAGGCACGTGTCGATATACGGAGCTCCGTATCAATATTTTGAATTATTGTGAATTAAATAAATATTGAACTGTAAGTATTACTAGTCAGAATAAAATCTGCAACGCATTTCACGCAGGTAAAATAATGTTCAGGACTTGTTATAATCTCGCGTGACTTTGTGTGGTTTGGATGTGTGCTCGACGCCCCATTGTAACTGCGGGAATCGACCAAGACGAGCATAGACGTGAGAATGTTTCTGGATCAATACAATTTCAAAAAATGATCTCGAATCGCAACATCCACGACACGATGAAGTAGTGAGAGTAAGGTAAGCCCCCCAAAAACCTGAAGACACGTGCTCAACCTTCAATTATGTTATATAAGGTAATCTGTTGATCTGCAAGGACAAAAATGAGGATGGCGGCAGTAAAATGTCGATGTTAGATAGAGCTATTGGAACACATTTGCCGAAGATTTGAAACGCAACCTGGTTTGAATATGATTCCGAAGATTTGTTCGTGTTCGCCCTCCAAGTCGTGACAAATCTGCGACGGGAATTGTAATCGCGGGTAGTTAAACACAACTTCATACATGACCCTTTCATTGTGCTGTGCTTATGGTCTACTCTTTATATATCCTGTACATATATATAAGCAAGACGAGTGTCATTGAAAAGAGCTTCCAAGAAGATGCAAACTCTGTATAAATTGTGTCAATATGTTGAGGAAATTGTGACATTTTGAAGGCACCAGAAAGCGGTTAAAACGACCGTTTTGAACTGAAAACAATACCGTAGATTGGCCCGTGACAAAACTAGGAAAGTCTCTGTGAAGCAGTGTGCGGCTGTCTAGTGACGAGTAAGAGCAAAGAGAAGCATTTTGACACGGTAGTGCATTTTCACTCCTATCCCATCCCACTCATAGAGAAAAACAATCCCATCCGTGAAAACGAATTCCAACTCCCATTCAGCATGACTCCCACCACCGTACTGCTCCCGTTTTTAGAGGTCAAATGCCTTAATTGGAGCAAGAACTCAACCCTGGCCCGGAGAAGGCACGCCACCCTTTTCCAACTGAGCACCATTGTTTCAGATTTGGAGGTGCTGGTTTTCATCGCAACCCTTTCACACTCGGCTGCGAACTGCTCCAGTGAGAGCTTGAAGGAGCCAACAGCACCTCATCATCTGCAAAAAACTGTGATGCAATACTGATGCCCCCTCAATGCCTCTGTTGCGCCTAGAAATTCTGTCCATAAAGGTTATGAACAGAATCGGAGGCAAAGGGCAGCCTTGGCGCGGTCCAGCCCTCACTGGAAACGATTCTGTCTTACTGACGGCAATGCGAATCAAACTCTACATTGGTGGATAAGGGACCGTACAGTCTGTGTCAAGGGGGTTTGGTATCTCAAAGCACCCTCCAAAGAACTTTCCGAGGGGCAGGGTTGGATGCCTTCTCCAAGTCCACAAAGCACATATAGACTGGTTGGGCGAGCTCCCACGTACTCTCGAAGACCCTGCTAAGGGTGTAGAGCTATTTGGGTAAACCCAGGGGTCTTAATAAGGTTTTTAAAAAGCTGAATATGAGCATACAGACAGCCATTTTTTTCAACTTCCGGGTTGAGTGAATGCTGGTGTGTCTGGCTGCCGCTGCTCTCCCACAAGTTTTTGTATTTTTACGGTCGACTGTTTACTGTCTTCACACGAAATTACTGTCTGTGAAATCCACTTCAGCCCCCAATCCACTCTTGCTTCGCAAAACAAATTAGGAGGGGAAAAAGCTCTCACATACCCGATGAGCACCACATCAAATATTTCTAACATGAAGCAACGGCAACGCAAGTATAAAATGAGATGAGGGAGAGCTGGAGTCTGAGTTTTGGTACAGTTATGTTGGGTGGCTTGCAAGTCTACTTCACAGTCAACGGTCAAAACTTTGACAAATGTTGACTGACCTCGCTCTGCAGAGTTTTCATGTTATTGCATGTGTGGGTTTGTTTTGTCTACTCACTGTGGTTTACTGCCAAATGAAGAATAAGAAAGACTGCTAGGTTAATTGAAGACTCTTAAATTTCCAGAGGGTGTGAACATGAGTGATTTGTTGCCTGCCTATATGTGCTCAGTGATTGATTGGAGACCAGTCCGGAGTTGACCGCACTTCTCAACTAGAGTAGGATAAGCAGCACAGAATGGGTGCATGGCTTACTAACTTCTTTACCAAGTTGAAAATGTAATTCTCCCATGTACAGAACAAGATCCTTGCTTCATCACGCAAAGCAGATCACCTCCTATTATGGTGTGAATTCCGGGAACATGAAGCTCCCAAAACGCTGGGTTGCACCCAGGTGAGATGCATTTCACGCAATTAAATTACCGGTACTTTTCAAATAGAAATCGATAAAACAACAAATGAATGTGAACATGAATAACAGAAAAATGATCAATCATCGTTTTATTTCCACCAGGCTACTTCATACACAAATATCAGCCAGTTTTAACAAGGTGAAATTATCGAGTAGTGGATTTTGCTGCTTAATACCTATCCCATGAAAACAATATTAATCAGAATGCCATGTTTAGACTAGACGGTGCGCATGGAACATACTTTGTATTATCGCAAAGAAAATGCTTGACTTTACTTCCCCTCTAAAGTGAGCTCCATTTTGATTCTCAATGCTCTCAGTTAGGAATTCAGTTTGGCTATATCGAGCTGTTTAAGCACTTTCTGTGGACTCTAACACTTTGATTTAGGTGTGAGCAATTCCATTGGTAGGATTACTGAACACGCATGGCTCATTTCGTATTTCCCTTCCGAGCCAGTCTTTTCAACCTGTTGCGGACCAGTAGTTGGAATGTGGTCAGGTAGCTACACTCGAAAGGCATTGTGGTGTGTCTAGTTCAATTATGATTCTGTCAGTAAAACACGCCGGATGCGAGCGGTGTTAATTAAAGTAACATATTACGTACTCAGGAAGAGAGCAGAGGCAATGTCAGGAATGTTCCTCAACCACTTCTGACTTTTTGAATTTCGGGTTATTATCTGTTGTATTTGTCAAGTCAAGTCAACAGTATTTATAGAGCACTTTCAAACAGCCATCGCTGCATACAAAGTGCTGTACATGGAGCAATTTAACATGCACAATAAACAGTAAGACAAATCGGTAGTAAGGCGGTAGAAAGCACCAAACAGTAAAATCAAGAACAAATCTAAGTCATGCTGAGTCGAACGCCAAAGAATACAAGTGAGTTTTGAGGAGGGCTTTAAAGTTGGGCAGCGAGGAGGCTTGCCGAATGTTCAGTGGGAGGTCATTCCAGAGAGAGGGACCAGCAACAGAAAAGGTTTGATCCCCTCTGAGCCTCAGTTTAGTTTCTTGGTACTTCTAACAAAGTCTGGTCCACAGACCAGAGGCGCCGGGCAGGTGTGTAGGGGCGGATGAGCTCAGAGAGGTAAGGTGGCGCAACATTAGAAAACAAAGAGGAGGATCTTGAAAATAACTGTAAAATCTAAAATTGTCTTGAATTACGGTCTCATTGCATTGCTCGTGACAGTTGTTGTGTTCTTTAGGTGATGTTTTTGTAGCACTTTTTTACATTAATGTATGTTAAAATCAAGTTTGGCAAGGAAATTGAGGTAATGCAAAGTAAAATTCTGTTTTGTGTGTGCTTGTTTGTCTAGACGTGCCTTTCTATTGGTGGGAGTTTTCTGTGTGCTGTGTCTGGTGATACTTTCATCTCGGTCTGGGAAAGACACACTGAAACCTCTGGATTGGCATGTCAGCCCTGAGTATAAAAAGGTGAGTATTCAATGTTGTTCCTACTCAACGTTCAAGCAGATTGACTTTTATGTAGGATACATGGGAATAACTGACGGAAAGACAATCTCAATGTGCCAATCTATTCACCACAAATCTGCATTCTATGATATCAGACACATTTTTCTCAATTAAAACAGGCAATGTATGGTAACCGCAATGAATGTTATTACTTTTGGCTTGTCCATCAGGAGGCACCGGGACAAGTAGCTTGCATGATTTGTTAGGCAATTTTTTTTTTAAACGTCAGATGCCCAACCATTTTTCATGCTGTCTTGGGACGCAGGTCTCAACAGGCTTCTCCTTTCGGTCAGGGAGTGTGTTGTTCCCCCTTAAAAAACTTTTATGGACTCCAGCTATCTGCAGTGTACTGTACAAAGAATTTCCCGCATAGAAAATTGAAAACTTTCACATAAAATAGTGACATTGTGGTACTACGTTAGGTACCGCAATATAACGGGTAATAACTGTAGTACTTTCCTGTTGACCAGGGCCTTGGTATCAGCTTTTATGATAAAAGAGCTTTGTGGTATTTTACAGAGTGACAGGAAGAGCACAAAATACATGAATCGGGGAGTTTTTCAGCTAGCTCAGAATAGTTTGACAGAAAAAAACCCCCAAATGGATGAAATCCTGAACAGCGAACTACGGACAGGTACAAGTTCACTGCAAGGTCTTTCTTTGAGACCTCTGGAGCTCCATTTAATGACATTGCCTTGAGAGGTAATGCTCCTATGTGCTAGTGACAAGCAAATTGATACCTTGTGGTGACTGACAAGGGAGCGACGTTCACCCATAGCCTCTACCTTCCCCACAAGATTTTACACAATTAGAGTAAACCCATTAAGAACAGCTCTCAGCACGATGTAGTACAGTTCAAGATTACTGCAGCTACAACTACAATAATAAACAACTGGTTCGTAAGACCGTGTCTCTTTAGATTGTGCAAGTCTTCCTCATGTAGTGGCTTGTCGTCGTAATTATCTTGTCTTTGCGATTGTGATTAAATTAAAGTTTCCTGCGTTGTAGCTAGTGCACCAGCATGTTCAAAAAGTACTGGAGCGTGAATGTCATCGTGGAAGCACCAGGCAGGGGCTTTTTGCTCGACTCCCTGCTTCCAGTCACATGACCCAACCCTTCCTGTGGAAGAACACGCCACTTTCAAGCAACCTCTTCAAGTATCCACCCCCCTTTGGGTTAAGAGGTCTTCGGGGAAAAATACCCTCTCTGCTTCAGCAGGTGATCTGTGTTTTTCGATTCCAATACAATACTCATTTATTTTACATATCCTCCACTTGGGGATCAGCACTTTAATGATTGCGTATGAATCATTCCAAACAGTTTGTCGTGTTTATTGCACTGTTGGGGAATGACTTTGTTGAAAAAGATATATTATGATTTTTTTTGTGCAGCTAAGTGTTGTGTATACATTTTTAAAAATGCTAATTCATTTTCAAAGCTACCAGAGTCCAACGAAGCACCCTTGTTTAAAACGGCTCCTGATACATGTCGGCGCTGTGTGGTCATTGGAAATGGAGGTATTTTGAAAGGCCTGGAGCTGGGTCCTTTCATTGATCGTTTCGACACAATTATAAGGTTGGTACACTTCCCCCAAAAATTATTCTATCAGATTGTTTGGATATTGTTTCCATACGATATTGGGTTGGCTGTAAGAAATTAAGGTTTACAAATAATAATCTATTTGAACTTTAAATTCAACATGGACACGTATGACCACGCATTTCCTAACCAGATGTATCACAAATATACAATTTTAAATGTGGATAAAATACATGTTGTTAATAATTTTTCAAAATTTATTTCTCAATGCATGTATTATATAAAAGAATGAGCCTTCAACAAAAATGGGTTTGAACAATTAAAAAAATAAGTACAAATAGATTTTTTTGGGGGGGGGGGTTCCGGTGCCCATACAAAAAAAGCTGCTGAACAGCAAACCGGCATTAAGTTCAAGGACTCATTTTGAATCGCGAAAATATGTCTTGAATTGTCAGAGTGAAATGCCTCGGGGAAGAAAAAAAATAATAATACCAAGAAATTTCCCACGAGAAATGGGTTCAACCCCCCAAAAAAGAGAATTTGTTTTTTAATTGGAGAAAAAAAAATATTGAAAACAAGGTAGATCAATGTAAGTGAATTTGCAGGTGCCGAGCAGCAATTATTTAGGTATCTGTAATAAAGGAAACATCTTAGTACCCCCACCCCAAAAGTTAAATAATAATTTCTAATCAATGGATGGGTCACTTCAGCAGGTTGTTATCGAGAGACGGAAAGAGTCACAGGAATGTATAGAAGGTTCATTGCGGTTTTTACCATTCAGCTTCTTTTTATAAAACAACAAGCTACCGGTATGTAAAATGTACTGAAAAATTGAACAGTTGGTCATGCACACTCAAAACTTTAGCGGTCAAATTAACTTCACCTTTAAAGGTTAATGCACGTTTTAGACATGCATTGACCTTTTTTCAATTGAATTTATCACAGTTGCCTGTCAAGGCTACTTTAGAGACACCCTTGAGTATCTGTGTGACTGAATTGATGTGTTGCAAATGTAAGACCCTGCCTCCTCCTTGTGTCCTGCAATCGCCAGGTTGAACAGCGGTCCTCTAGGAGAGTTCAGTGTTGACGTTGGGAATCGAACCAGCCTCAGGATAAGTTATCCAGAAGGCACCCCCACTCACTGGCTTGACACAGACCCAGAGACCGTGTTTGTAGCTGTGGTCTATAAAAGTGTAGATGTCAGCTGGATCTCTGCAATGATTAACAAGCTCACCGTGGTGAGGACTGGTGTTTGTACTTTGAGTTATATTATTCTTTTTTTGTTTCAATTCTTTATTTCTTTATGTCAGGGAGAGTACATTTTAATAGTAAATGTGTCGGCGTTAGCAAGAAGTAGTAGTTTGTTTGTCTTTTTTCGACCATGTTAAACAAATCCTTTAGTTGCATTGAGTTTGCAGGTGCATGTGTTCAACTTGTGTGCATCTATTTATCACTGTTGCAGCATCTGTGATTAAGAAACAACATATGTTTGTTTTCTGCTGCAGTCATTGTGGGACTGGCTATTCTTCTGGCAGAATGTTCCAGAGGAAATCCCCCTTGAACGGAACAGGTTCAGACTCTTAAATCCACTCGTCATCAAAGAAACGGCTTTAGATTTACTGAAATTCTCCCCACCTACGACACGCTTGTGGGGCTGGGACCAGGTAAAGACACTTTTCAGAACAGCGATATATTTCTCGTCAGATAAGGATTTTTTTTTTTAAATAGCATGATTAAGACGTTGTATCGGTCTGTCGTGGTGAAGAAGGAGCTGAGCCAAAGGGCGAAGCTCTCAATTTACGTCTCGATCTACGTCCCAACCCTCATCTATGGTCACGAGCTATGGGTCGTGACCGAAAGAACGAGATCCCGGATACAAGCGGCCGAAATGAGTTTTCTCCGCAGGGTGTCCGGGCTCTCCCTTAGAGATAAGGTGAGAAGCTCGGTCATCCGGGAGGGGCTCCGAGTCGAGCCGCTTCTCCTCCACATCGAGAGGAGCCAGAGGAGGTGGCTTGGGCATCTGATTCGGATGCCTCCTGAGCGCCTCCCCGGTGAGGTGTTCCACCGGGAGGAGACCCCGAGGAAGACCCAGGACACGCTGGAGAGACTATGTCACCCAGCTGGCTTGGGAACGTCTCGCGATCCCCCGGGGAGAGCTGGAAGAAGTAGCTAGGGAGAGGGAAGTCTGGGCTTCCCTGCTAAAGCTGTTGCCCCCGCGACCCGGCCCTGGATAAGCGGTAGATGATGGATGGATGGATGGATCGATGGATGGAGCATGATTAAGACAATATTAAGTGTATAGTATAGATTAACGAGCCATGAGAGCAGGGGTATCCAAACGTTTTCCTCCAAAGGCCAGAAAAATGGAAAGCTACACGTCACGTTGAATTTTTTTAACTTTAACTGCCCGGAGACAGCTGGGATAGGCTCCAGCACCCCCCGCGACCCTAGTGAGGCTCAAGCGGTTAGGAAGATGAATGAATAACTTATTAAACACTGTAATTTTTGTTTCTGAATGATCTTTATTCTTTGTAGTGTTATGAAGAGAAATTGTCACCATTTTAGCTGTACATTTATTTGTGTTTTTGCATTTCTCGAAAAGTTTATTATTAGTAGTAGTAGTAGTAGTAGTCCCCATTATTCACATCCCACCAGTTATTCGACAGATATGACTGAAACAGCTCGCTATTACATACCAACTCTTGTTCCTCTTAATCTAAAAATAGTTTTGCATTCATTTCAGATTTATTTTCCTTTTTATGTTACTTGGATATCTGATAATAAGCATTTGACACTGCATCCGCAAAGGTGCGTCAAAGTGTCCATGATTGCAATTGTGCATGATTGCATTGCATACAGCACATTTGACAAAAAAAGTTGTATCCAATCCAATCTCCAGTTATCAAAGCCATTTTTCAATTTCACAATACATGAAGGCAGTAAGTTGGCACCTGATGACATTTTGTAGGAATCTAAATAATTTCTTGCAAGTGGTGCCATCTGAAGGAGCGGAGCACTCCAACATATTTGATACGTTGATCAATTCCCAAAGATCTGTGACACTGATTGAATCCTTGGAATGATGTTTCTTCTTTGTTCTCATCTTGTTCCGTAGAATGTACCCACCCTGGGCATCTCTGCACTGGATTTAGCTAGTTTGCTGTGTGACGAGGTGAGCCTCGCTGGCTTTGGCTACAACCTGTCCCAGGAAAGGATTCCAATGCATTACTATGATCAGCTGCCTATGAGTTTCATGCTTTGGCAGAAAATGCACAATGTGAATGAAGAGACCAAAGTTCTTAAAAGTCTCATCAAAGAGGGAACCATCACTGACCTGACGGGGGGTGTTCACTGCTCCTTCTGCCCCTGATTACCTCCAAACTACAGTCCCCCGCAAAAGCGTTGGAACGGCAAGGTCAAGTCTTTTGTTTTGTTCTATACTGAAGATGTTATAATTCACAGATCAAAAGACGAACGGATATGAGAGATAAGTTCAGGATTCCACTTTTGTTTTATGGTATTTACATCAATAGCTGTGATCAAATGCTCACACTTCCACCTCAATTGCGTGTTCCCACTGAGGGTGCGCGTGTGTAAGGCTTCCTAACTCTCTAAAGTGCTCTGTTACCTCGCCCTTTTTGCGCCTCTGGTCCACACTCTGGCTGAGCCCGCATCCCAGCGCCCTCAGCCGAAGCATTTAATCCATAATTAGTTGTGGATTTGACCAAAACAATGGTAGAATTCTTGTGCATGTGGCCTAAAAAGCGTGATTTGAAGTCTAAGTATCGACATATTAAATAGTTTATCATTTGTACGTGTGTAATTTCAATCAAAGCTTTAAAGTCGCCTGTGTATTTTGCCCTGTTTCGGTTGCCATACTGAGCGACCTTCCGTAGATTGTGCAGGAGGCCGC
Organism: Hippocampus zosterae; assembly: GCF_025434085.1. Classification (NCBI taxonomy): domain Eukaryota; kingdom Metazoa; phylum Chordata; class Actinopteri; order Syngnathiformes; family Syngnathidae; genus Hippocampus; species Hippocampus zosterae. The sequence goes on from NC_067451.1 coordinate 31,463,481, forward strand.
AAATACTGCATCGCAAATCCAGGCTTGGAGCCATTGCTGCCATCGAATGGGACCCCAAACCCAAGTTTTTACTTTTACTACTACTCTACTGCAGTTTTAATTGCATTTTAAGCAGCAAAATTGCCAAAACAACAACTGGTGTGGACATGTTTGATGATGCATATCGCAGTGGGGCAGATCGGTGACGTAACTCGCACTCTCCCAATTCTGCAATTTTTACACACTTGTATCCTTTGCTCCCGAACACTTTGTGCACTATTAGGTGTACACTTCATTGAGGACCGTGGGGCCTAGTGTGGGTATCTGGACAGGGCCTTGATATGTTAAAATAGAAGCACTTTCTGTTTGAAGGCACTCACTTTTCAAATGAGTGAAAGTTTTGGAATGGACATGATTAAAGTAACTTAAAAGTGAATATTATTTAATATTTGCAGGAGGAGAGCAAAAAGCGTCCGGCTTCGCTGAGAACCACACAGCAAGCCAAAAACAAAAAATGGCTCCTAACATAAACGAAACAGAAAAATAGAGTAGATACAAGAGTTTGTGAACAGAAAATCACTGCCTACCTTAGTAGAGACCTGACGTGGAGGCATGGGTTGCAATTTAATCGCGTTTTAATGACCGTAGCTCACGTGTACCATTTTAAAATGCTTCTCATTCTTTGCCAGTACCCTTGGTGAATTGTACATGAAACAAAATCTGAATGAGAATAATAACGATAAAATGTATAGCGCAACACCTCTGATTGCAAGCAGAAATTGCAGACTGGTGATTTCGACAACTTCCGGTTATGCAGGTCACGGGCCACCGTAGATTAAAGGTGATTTATTTTATTTTATTTTATTTTTTAAATACTTTTGTGAAGGTGAGACTTATAGTGCACACTGCACCCTGAGCATCCTAACACCAAAACATAAAATAAAAATAACACGCACACAGCCACACAAAACATTTTTTTTCCTTCCTCCTTCCCCACTTCACCCCCGCAATCGATTTGGGACCAGTCCACTAGCTACGGTCAAACGCCATCGACTGGTTGGGCGCCCCTGCTCTGTACAGTCAAGATCTGGTGATTGATTTGAACAGTCTTAAGACCTTCGTTCTTCTTTTTTGTGTTGGCGATGTGTTTTGGGTCATAATCTTGCATGATGAATTCATTCTGCTCCTCCTAACACGAGTTACATCATCAATAAAGACTAATGAGCCTGTTTCGGAAGCATCCATGCAAGCCCAACCATGACATAACCTTCACCATGCTTCACAGAAGAGCTTGTGTGTTTTGGGTCAGAAGCAGATCCTTTCTTTCTCCATACATTGGCCTTTCCATCAAAACCCTGGTAGCCGTTAATCTTGGTCTCGTCAGTCTATATAAGTTTCTTTGAAAACGTTGGCGGCATTTCTCGTTGCTTCTTTTCAAAATCCAATATGGCCTTCCAATTCTTCTTGCTGTTGCTGATGAGTGGTTTGCATCATGTGGTATGCCCTGTGAATTTCTTCTCTCCAAGTCAAGTCGCCTTCGACCTGGAGATTGTGAAACCTTCACCCCTGCCCTGTGGAGGTTGGCAGTGATGTTGTGTGTTTCTTCACAGCTCTCACAATGTGTCTGTCATTAACTCCCACTGATGCTCTTGGCCAGCCTGCACGATGTCTGTTGCTCAGTACACCAGTGGTTTTTCTTTTTAAGGACATTCCAAATTGGCTATGTCCAATGTCTGTGCGATACCTCTGATCGATTTTCTCTCTTCTTGTCTCAATTTCAAAACGTGTTGCTTTTCTCCCATGGACAGCTCTCTTGTCCTTGTGTTTGCTTAGCAGCAAATGCAGTTTTCACAGGTGAAATCCAAAGGCAAAAACAAGCACTATCTATTGTATAAATAGTCAATCTAAAAAAAGGCAACCAACTCCTGAGCAACTAGAATCGACCATCTGTCACATGTTCCATTACTTTTGTTCATTGGATAAATGGGTGGCATGAAAACAATGGTGCTCTGTCCGGAGTTGGTTCACGCACTTAGATGTAAGCGCCATAAATTAAAAATGGCAATCTGAACTTTTGCCTCATATTCATCTTTTGATATGAAACCCAAATGTCTTCAGTATAGAACCAAAAAAAAAAGGAACTGGCCTTGCCGCTCACATAATTTTGGAGGGGACTGTATATACGCAGCACTCTCAAGAATTATTTTAAGTAACACTGGTGTTGCATGGACAACATTCCGAAACAGAAACACTAAATTGCTTTGTTGAGATGTTTCAGCAAAGCGTTAGGCAAGGAAGTATGTGAGAAACATTGTTCCTGTAATGTGTTTTCTGAAAGTGCTTGTTGAAATGAACAAAAAGACTCTTTGCTTTTCCTTAGTTTACAGCATTTTTAACCATGACCAATTTTAAAGCGACCAAAATTTTTTTCCTTTGTGTAAAAGTATTGTATGTGCATGAACACATTCCTTCAGCAGATATCCTCCTCGCTGCCTATATTTCAACAGCAGTTATACAAACTTGACTATATTTTAATGTTCAAATTAATTTTAGTTTGTAATTCAGTATTTGTCTATGAACTGGTATTTGTAATAGATCCTAATAGTCACTTTTCTCTTTAAGTAAAATGGAGCCAGAGTTTTATTTTTTATATCACTATGTAAAATGCTTTGACAAAGTAAATTATTACTGTATATTGACACTGTACAAATCTGCAACGCAGAGTTTAATGTTTAGCTACTGCAAAGGCAAATTTGTGTGAAATCTAATTTAAAAGCATTCTCTCAGTACCCTGTTAAGTACAGAATATTCTGAGCAAACGGCCAACTAGGACATCACTACAACTATGGTGTCACGATATTTTACTTTAGATTTTTTTATTTTATTTTTTATTTTTTGTGACTCCATTTGCTATGATGTCAAATGACACATTTACCTTTCAAGAAGTGTTTGCAATAGGTGCGTGTGTGAAAACCAGATTACCCATTAAATTAATATTAATTTATTGCTGTCTTTATTTTGTACTCTTATTGGGCTCTGTGACTTTAAACTTCAGGGAGACGGATGATTTTTTAAAAATGTTTTCCTTCATAAAATCCAAGCTACCACAAAGCCTATTATGTTGTAGCTTTACTCTGTTAGGACCTGAAAATGTCCTTGGTCTCATGAGCACATAGCTTAGAATGAAAAGAGACTAACGCACTTGCATGCACTGATTACAATGTGTTAATATGTCTCAGAATTATTTTGTCACACACTTTATACACTGTTGGTTCTTTTTATCACCAATAAATGACATAACTTCTAAATGTTGTGATTGCTTTGTGGCGTTATATAAAAGAAACTTTTTTTGTCCTACAAGTGAAACTATGTTATAATTATATAATGATGTTTAAATGTTTTTTCCCCAGATAAGCTGTGTATGCCTCTAAGGCAGTGTTTCCCAACCAGGTGTGCGTAGGTGACATGGGGAAACATTTAATAATTTATTTGGCAGATCAGTAACCTGTGGCACAGCCACGCCACTATCTTAACACCCACGTGTCTACTCAAGCGTCTCATTGAAGCTTAGATGACTGATGAAGAGAAAGATAAATCGCTATAGTGTGTCTGAATATTATTTTGGATCAGTGTTTTGTTTCCTATATTTACATTTTAAATACCTGTTTAAAGGGGACTTCATTTTCTTGTGGTAAATGTTGCAAGAGTATGTATCGCAAAGGCTGGTTCATTTTCATTCATTTTTTTAAATGTATTTTTATTTTCAAGGCAATTGTGTTTGAGTTTAAAAAAAAAAGAAAATGCAGAAGAATCAAATGTTCAAATTACGGAAACAAAATAAAATGATCTTCACTTAATACTCAATTGTGTTACCTTGTACTTTTTGAGATTCACCAACATGTGTGAGTTAGGAGGTACTCATGGTTTCATAAAAACGTGAGCCAAAAAAGTTGGGAACCGCTGCCTTAAGAAAAAGGGGAAAAGGTTAGAGCTGTGCACACAACTGGTTCCCCGGGAGCAACTCTGGTCCTTTACCAAACCATTTTTTGATCATGAAAAAGCTTTTGATTTTCGCTAACTGGTCATTGATTCTCAGCAAATGATCATTTTAGAGGGATGAAAGAATGATCTGTTTGATCATATTGCTATACGTAACAGTACAATATACTTCAATAAAGTCGATAAAACAGTTAACAGCAGTCTGAAATACCGGTAATCCATTTTCCAAACCTCTTTATCCTCACAAGGGTTGCGGGAGCCTGTCTTCGGGCAGTAGGCGGGGGACACCCTGAACTGGTTGACAGCCAATCGCAGGGCACACAGAGACGAACAACCATCCGCGCTCACACTCACACCTAGGGTTACAATTTAGAGCGTTAAATCATGCATGTTGTTGGAATGCGGGAGGACCCGGAGAAAACCCACGCAGGCCCGGGTAGAAGGTGCAAACTCGACACAGGGAGGCCGGAGCTGGAATTGAACCCGGTACCTCTGCACTGTGAGGTCGACGCGCTAACCACCGGGCCGCCCAGAGTCTGGAATAATGTTTTATTAATAATAGCTGTGTGTTGAAAATTGAAAAGTAAAAAGGGCCTATTCACAAAATAATGCTAATAATAATGAAAATCGCAGTGTCTTGATGGTCCGGAAAGGACCATTCAGGAGTTGTCCGGAATTTCCCAGTTGCCACCCTGCCGCTTGATAACAGGGTCCCCATGAAACAATCACTGATTAGCAGTGGACCATTGACCTCTTCCACTGAAAGCAAAATTGCTCTTGCTGTAACATGGGGTAAGTTGATTACACATCCACTCTTTCCCGGACTTGGCCCATGAGAGCACTGACGAGGGCCATCATGCTCCTTTTGTAAGACCTATGACAAAATTGTTGTGCTAACACTTTTCAGTTCTGAAATGTTAAACCAGTTCAGCTAAACTATGAGCTAGTTGATTACACTGACAAAAAAAAAAACTGTACAGTATTATATCCTGTATGGAGTTTGCATGTTTGCCTTTCACCCTTGTGATGAAGAACATCAGAGTTCCTGTTATGGCTGTGAACCCAAATAGATGTATGATCGCCTCAAATTGTATATACGGTACTGTACACAACAAATGGATGAATAACCAGAGGCCACTTATAGTTGTTTGTTCAAATATTATTACAATTATTTTAAAAGGGGGGAGGGGTTGCTCACAAAAAATGCTTGCATGTTCTCAACATTTTTAAAAGTAAAGACAATTTCCAATTTTGGTATTTTAACATGAAATATGAAGCCAATGCACATAATAAGCTTTTTCGGGCCACATAAAATGATGTGGCGAACCTTGAGTTTGACACGTGTGTTCTGTAATGTCCCTAAGTGTGATTGTGAGTGTGAATGGTTGTTTGTCTATGTGTGCCCTCCAATTGGCTGCCACCCAGATCAGGGTGTTCTCTACCTATTGCCCAAAGACAGCTGGAAGACCCTCTTAAGAATGAAGCGGTTGAGATGGATGGATCGATGGGATGGATGGCTATATTGAATGACTTCCCACTTCAAGATCGCCATAACAAGTCTGACTCAAGTATCAAACCACTGTTTGATGTTTCAGTATCATGAGAAGAATGGGCCACCAACTTTTTAGCCCTGGAACGAATAGTTTCTTGTATTTTTAAAAAATTTTTATCTATAGATGGAAAGCTTGCCAAGTGTGCTCAGGAGGTGCAAACTGGAGAGAATATAAAACCTTTTATCAGCATTCTCAAAATGACTCAAGGCTGTATTAGCTGTCAAATTAAGCAACACAAATGTCAAGCGCCAAACATTGCGGTCTGACTTATGTCCCAGTTTTAAATTTCAGGAACCTGGAACTGACTGAGTCAAACGTGTCTAATTGAACAGTGATACATTTAAAACAAGGCATAGACTAGACTAAATTGGCCAGAGTTATGGTTTTGTGTGAATGGTTGGTTTGGATTACCGACCACTTGAGGGTGTTACACTCTTCTCACTCAAAGTCAGTTGGGACAGGCATTCAGTTTACCGGTGATCTTCATGAGGAGACGAAAGAGAATGGATGGAAGAATTCAGATCGAAAGAGCAAACAAACGCTGACCTCCATCAAGGGAGAAAGCGTGTCCTCTGTTCGGTGGTACTTTCTTCTTCGATCCCCCATACTGCATAAATGCAAATTTCCCCAGTGTGGGACAAAGAAAGGTTATCTTATCTTACTCCTGGGCAAGCTGGCTGCGGCCAACGAGGTTCTTTATTTGGCCCACGAGCATTCATGTATATTATCAAGAGACTTGTAATATTCATTCATTCATTCATCTTCCGAGCCGCTTGATCCTCACTAGGGTCGCGGGGGGTGCTGGAGCCTATCCCAGCTGTCTTCGGGCAGTAGGCGGGGGACACCCTGAATCGGTTGCCAGCCAATCGCAGGGCACACAGAAACGAACAACCATTCGCACACACACTCACACCTAGGGACAATTTAGAGTGTTCAATCAGCCTGCCACGCATGTTTTTGGAATGTGGGAGGAAACCGGAGCACCCGGAGAAAACCCACGCAGGCCCGGGGAGAACATGCAAACTCCACACAGGGAGGCCGGAGCTGGAATCGAACCCGGTACCTCTGCACTGTGAAGCCGACGTGCTAATCACTGGACTACCGGGCCGCCCTACTTGTAATATTAATTCTCATTATTATTTTTTATTCATTGATCTCATTTGATAATGTAATTCATTTTGACCAATTCACATATATTACTAACATGTTTTTGTTAAATTAAATCTTAGGGATTCAAAATGTATTATATACTGTATCACTTATATTACTTATACATCCATTAATTATCTGTAATGCTTGCTTCTCTTCACGAGGGTTGCGGACATGGAGGAGTCTATCGCAGCTGTCTTCGGGCACCCTGAATTGTTCGACAGCCAATCGGAGGGCGCATACAGACGAACACCAACCAGTTGAACTCACAATCATATCGAGGTTTCAATATAGTGTCCAATTAACCTCCATGTATGTTTTTGGAATGTGGGCGGAAAACGGAGTACCCGGAGCAAAGCCACGCAGGGATGGGGACGGGGAGAGCATGCAAACTTCACACAGGAAGGCCAGAGCCCAGATGTGAACCACTGTGCACTGTGAGGTGGATGCGCTCACCGTTGGATCACTGTGCTGCTTATTTTAATTACAAATGACATAATTTAAAATGAGCAGAAATAAACATAAGTTATTCGTAGCATTACGTGAGCGTTTTGTGTCTTTGCTAAAGCTGCTTAATTGAAATTCAATCAGCAATTGCATTCATTTGCCCTTTTAAACTTATTTGTTTACTGTTACGCAATGCATTTGATAACATCCAGCCGGAAAATGCAGTTTACCGTTGAACATTTGACCGGAAGTTGTATTTTTTGTCACGCCCATCACTTTTAGAGTAAGCGTGGTCAGCGAGAAAAGAAGAAGAAGCCGGGCGGAGGACTGCTGCAAACAGGTGGGTAGTTCCGTTAAAGTTGTATTTTTTTAACCACCACCGAAACAAAAACAGTATGTTGTCAACTAGTCGCGATTGTACCTCATGTATTTTATTGTGAAACTACACTTTTAAAAAATTGTTTCACACTTTTTTGTCAAATACAAACCGATGGATCGCAACACACGTGTTGTAAGGGCAGGACATAGTTGCGATGCTACACACGCGCTGTCATTTTAACAGCCCTTTTGAGAATTTGTAAAATCAGAGACACTTTTTTCCTCGTGTACTCTATTTTTCTGCTGTTCACATGACTTTGTAACGCAGCGTTATAACTTGTTCCGGACCTTTTCATTACGTTTGAGCTGCTTAGTTTCTAGTTCTTGAGCGTTCCCTCACGGAAACGGTGCAGTCAGTGAAGCTTGCCTTACATTGGTGTGCCGTTTTAATTACAGGTGTAATTGAGTCGTCAAGAATAAACGCTTTGGTTTTCAGAGGTCTACAATGAGGTGCAATGTATTTGTTTAGCTTGTTAGTACAGTATATGGTATGCTACACGTTACAAGTACCGTGTCTAAAAAGATTTGTTTTTCCCACCAATGGTGCTGCCTTTGTCTGTTGGCAAACAATTAAATCACTACTAGGCTCTGCTAGTAGTCATATGTTAATCCTTAGTAGCCTCCTGGATTCTACTAGTATCACCAAAATCACCATTTGTAATTTTGCGGCACTAGTGTTATCTAATTGTGTTATGATGCCAACGTTCTCATACTAGTGATAAAAAGTGCACTAGTAAATGGACCTTACTTAGTCGGGATATCAATGATATCCAAGAAATGCTGAAACGGCATTCCATGATTTGATTGTGGATGTATTTTCTTCTTAGGTCTGTTTTTTTCTTTTTTGTTGTTGTAAAAATTGGTGCTCGAAGTGCTGCAAAAGTGGTCAAATATAGTGACAAAACTGCTAAGTTGTCAATACTGGTAACTCTTTGGTGTTTTCGTGCACTAAAGGGTAATACACAAGTGTGACTAATTTTGGTCAGGCTTAGGACACATGTTGACATTCCGGTCACGTTTTCCATAATACAAGGTGCTACATTATGTCTAGGAATGTGTGAATACTGATACCAGGTATCAGTAGCAATGAGATACTGCCCTTATTCAACGATACTCCTGAACGCTACTGATATAGGCATGATTTAAGGCAAAAGGAAAGAAAATCTGACATTAAGTAATTCCTTCTTGCCAGAAGTTGGTGCTACACTGTTGCAGTTTGAAATGTTGACAGATCATCGTGTGTGTCAGGATGAAAGAAATGCCTTTATTCATAAAGACGGATAATTATCCATCCATCCATTTTCTGATCCACTCATCAAACAAGGGTCTCGGGGCACGCAGCTGCAGCTGTCTTCTGGCAGTAGGCGGGGTAACCCCTGAACTGGTTGCCAGCCAATCGCAGACAGATAATTATGTTTCCATTTTCAAAAGTACCGGTACTAGTGGTGTCAGTACTTGGTATTGTATCAGTATCTGTAAAAAAAAATTGGTATTGAACATCCCTTATAAAGTCCAATATTTTTTCACATGTCATTGAATAACATTGTTGCAAAACTGAAACTCTACCATGATGACATTTTTAACATGTATTTACTAACATGCCTTTATTGAACTGTATCCTGTTGGGATGTAACTGATGTGTGTCAGTGTTGCCTGCCTTCTAAATTAGCCGCTCTGTCAACCCGGTTTGTTTTACAAATAATCAGTTCGTCACAAGAATACAGCGTTGTGTCTCTGCGCGCAGTGTGAAATGGTGTAATAATGTCACAGCATTCAGCCTGCATCAAGGATGCACTGATCTTTAAAATAATACACGTCTGTACAATCATGGCTGGAGAGAAAAAGCCGGGAAGTCCATAAATCATTATGCAGCGATTGTGAAACAGTACTTTGCAGAGTTGGACTTTGATTTTGAATACTTAAGTGTTGTGTGAGCAACCAATTTGCCTAAGTCAGCAATTAACATGGTTTCATGGACCTCACCTTGCATTTCTGTATAGCAGTAGGTAAGTCGGTATCGTATGACTTGGCAAAAATGAATACACACACACACAAACGCCTGCAGTAACTAACACATAGTTACTAGTTTTGATTGAAAAGCAGAATGCTTTTCACAAGAGTTTGGGTGGCGCTTTAATGCTGTTACATGTTCAATGAAATGGTCCTCAAAAAGGTCTGTACTGGGTTAGTTACGTCACTCAGGGTAATGCTTCACCTTAGCATCAGTGTTTACTTCATTCAGTTTAATCATCTCAGCTGACTACAGAGGTCAGAGGCCACTGGACTAAAGTTGAGTGGACAGAGCAACTTGTTTCAAGTTGTGCAAAGCACTTATCTTAGGAAGTTCTGCTTTTCTTATCTGAAAAAAACCCATTTGTAAAGTGACAACAAATGTGTAGGTCCACAATACAACACCTGTAGATTGAGAAATGCACTCGTGAAACTTTATAATTGCAGTGGTGTCCAATGATAATTTCATTACTTTTTTGTGTCACATGTGGGAGTCAATCAAATTAGATTTGTAATGTATCCTGTAGAATTAATGTTACAAATGGATCTACTGAAAATAAACTGCAGTGGCTGTCTTTGAATAATTCAAGACCAGTCATTTTTATTTTCATTGTTATTTTTTTCTTCTTTGAGACAATTTCCTGAGATTGTCACCAGTTTCCTGATTGATCGAAGCTATTTTGATTGTCCTTGTCCGTGGTTGTTCTGTTATTTCTGAATCTGGTTTCAAGGCATTTTTTTTCATTCTCAAGCTTTACATGAAGGCTTTACATTACTGTTTAAATGTATTTGTGCTATGATAAAAGATCATCAGGTGTGCCGCAAAAATTGATCACAAACTGGCATCGAAAGTAAACTCAGCAAGGACTTTATAATAGTATTATGCACAGGAACATTGACTAATTTCCTCCTCATTTCAGGTACATTCCTGGCCTAAAGCACTTCATACACTCCTCTACCTCAGGGTGTCCTAAGACCACTCCGGGCTTCAGAGTCCAAATTCCTCCTGCACTCGTCAACCACACCACCTCCACCAAGTGAAAACCCTAAACAGCACCATCTGATATGTCATTATCAGAAATCATGCCAAGCCAAGAGTTCTTGCAGAAGCTGAGATTGCCAGATCTGGATTCTGTCAGTCAGTACTTCAGAGGTCTGTCCACATCCACATTAATTAGCATGGGGGCAATCACAGCTGCAACAACCCTCTACATGGCAACGCGACCAAAGGCATTGCCACCCATCTGTGATCTCAAGATGCAGTCAATCGAAATTCCGGTGAGTTTGGGGTCACTCTGTATGGGTGCAAATAAACACTTGCATTTTTTAAAATTCTGTTTAAAGCCAAGGCTTGTTGCTGCATTTGAAAATGTTCTTGCCCTCTGACGTTTGTAAGCGGAACCTCTTCACTGTGGTCTCGTTTCATGTGGAATATTATTCCACCTGGTACAGGGATCAGCTCCAATACTATAACCCATAACTGTTGTTTGTTTATGAATGAAATGTTGAAGCGAATGCATAAACAGATCCAATTTGGGAATTACCGGATGATGAACTGTTGTTTGCTATTTTTGCACAGGGTGGAGAGTTTGTGCACCAATCAACTCTGCTAAAGGGTGACGATCTGTTGACACATTTTTATGATGATGCCAAAACAATGTATGAATTCTTCCTCAGGGGCGCTCAAGTATCCAGTAAGTGATGTGATGTATCCAACTGACACGACCACACATCACTCTTGCGATAAAGTAGCACATAACAAGTTGGACACGCGTTCTTATTGCTGTTACGCTGTGTAGTATACTGCATGTAAGATGACTATTACAATACCTCCACCAATAACCATGGGTCTCCTTTCTCAACCCATGTGTCCAGAATGTCGGAAAACACAAAGGAGAAAAAGTAGTTGTAGAAGGAGAAGAAGAGGAAGCAACGCTAACTGTTATCTATGGGAACTCTAGTGCGGTCACAAGCACTTCTTCTTGCACCCTTTTTTTTGTAGTGAATTACTCTGGAGAGATGTCATAAACTCAACAACCAAATTCTCCACCATTTCTGAAGTTTGACAACAGCGCAAATGTCAAATGTGGGCTTCCCCTTTTAAGCTACTGCCCTCATGACCCGACCCCTGGGAAGAGGAAGTTGGCTGACATAAAACAGCAGAGCACACACATGATTCAAAGCAGCTGCATTCAAAAATAAAATAGTTTGTTGAAATCATCGATGGTAACAATTGTGATGAGTTGACTCTTCCTCTCAAGTATTTTAGGCATGTACATGGTTTTCCCAAACTCGGTCGTATTAGGAGACTAGTTTAATAAAATGGAAATGTATGCATGTTGCCTTTCAAAATTTACTCAGGTTTTCACAATTGAGACATTGTGTCAACGCCATTTTATTTGGATGCCGTATTTGTTATGTGACCTGTTTACAATTTTGACACCAAATGAGGCTGTCTTTAGATAGTTTGTATGTAGCTATTGATATTATTCTCCTCCATTCTGAAGTTTTAGGAGATCTAGATCAGGTGCTTTGAAACTTGAGTCTTGAAACGGCAGAATAGAGAGAAATGACGGATGATTGGATTACGTTGTAAACTTCACTTTTCGGTTCAAAATTGCATCTCTTATTTTGTGGTCTCATCTTGTTTTTTTCCTTGAGATAATGGTCCTTTCCTGGGCTCCAGAAAACCCAAAGGTCCCTATGAATGGATGTCCTACCAAGAGGTAAGACATGCCTTGACAGCAGTAAAGCCGAAAGGCAGTGACAGTGACATCACTGTTGAGGCAGATGCTGTCACGTTCATGACTACTCAAAATGCACCGTACAATAGCACTGCACAATGGAGTCACTATGAGCAAAAAGAAACCCTTAATGTGCGTATTTTAGGTCATGGAGCGAGCGGGAAATCTTGGCTCCGCTTTTCTTCATAAAGGACACTCCAACACCACTGACCCCAACATTGGGATCTTCTCTCAAAACAGACCTGAGGTAAAAATGATTGCGCTTGGCGACAACTCAAATGTCACGCAAATTAAAAATTGTTAATCGTCATATTGCTGTCGCCCCCTTTTTTGTATGGGGAATTTAGTGGACTCTCACGGAGTTGGCATGCTACACCTATTCCCTGGTTTCTGTCCCGCTTTATGACACCCTTGGTGCGGAAGCCATCAACTACATTATAGACAAAGGTAATAGAAATTAATCAGAGAAACTACAGGAAGGTTTAAGAGTTTTTAAAAATGTTTTGGTATATGCGGTAGATTGTGCCTGTGATTTGATCGTGTTTGTTTTCCTTGTTGATGTTTCCTGTAGCCTCCATCTCAACCATAGCATGCGACGTGGCAGATAAAGTCAACCTGGTCCTAGACTGCGTCAAGGACAGGAAACACACTGTGAAAACCATTGTTGTCATGGAGACTCCCAGCGATGAGCTGGTGGACAGAGGCAAGCAAGCTGGAATCGACATCCTCAGCCTGCGCGAGATGGAGGTTAGCAAAGTGCTACTCTTCACTCTTAGCTTGCTTGGACCTTTCTCATGTTTAGTTTTTGGAAATGTCATACATGTGTTGCTGACATTTCTTTCCACTTGGCACTTAATGTTTTTAGTTTATGCTCATTTTCAACTCATTTTCCTTTTGCTGATGTTGTTTTTGTTGTCTTCATTTTTTATGAGTACTTACCTATTTCTGTTGGCTTGTATTTTGATTTGATTGATATATTTTTTTCTCGTTGGGCAGGCAATTGGAAAGGCTAACTATCACCAACCTGTGGTAAGCGGCTATTAGCAATCATAAGGATATATGACTGTGGATTTTTTTTCAACTAACTAATCCAATGTCTTCAGCCTCCCAGACCTGAAGATTTGGGCGTCATCTGTTTTACGAGTGGAACAACAGGTGATGCTCATACTCCACACACACACAAACAGACACACACACACATCCGTATTCAATAGATATGCTATTATATGCATGTGCGCTTTCAGGAAACCCAAAGGGAGCGATGTTGTCACATCGGAATATTGTGTCCAACTGCTCAGCGTTCCTTAAAATAACACAGGTGAGGCACCAACGTCACATTTGACATGAATGACTAGCAGCCACTTATTCATCAATCTCATTGCATGAAAGATAGGGATGCAGTAATATATGGCTTTCTGTAGCATTTTCACCCAATTTAGCGCACATCAAAAAGTAATAGAGGGAGTTGGGGAAGAGTAGAAATTGATATCAGTTGGTGTTGAGAATAATTCCTGACAAATGACTATAATGGGACATATAGCATTATTAATGAGCAACAAGTTCCTGGCATGTGCCTGAGTTAGAGAATATTTCACTTACCGGTACTTGGCGTGGTGTGTTATCTTTGAAGTAGCCAGTACACAGTTACCGTACTTGTGACTCAGGAAATGAACACTTGTTATCATTTTTTGGTCTGTAGCAGATCCCAAACTGCCCGCATTCCTATTGCCAAACCGATTTAGCTACCGTTTATCAGATTTTCATTTTTGCTTTTGGTCCTCAAGTTGAAGAGGGTTAACTGCTTTGGAGGTTCAACACTGCTTTGAATTGATCAAATTGCTTGTGCGTGTGTGTCTGTGTCATTGGGAATGCCTGTGTATGCCCCTTTTACGCGCACTATTTAAAACGATAGATTCTGTACTCAAACCCCCTCTGCCTACTTGCTCGGATTCTTCACCCGAGATGTGCAACAGATTCCTTCAGTTTTTCATTGATAAGGTCTCTACAGCTAGAACTCCGGTCTCAAATACCGCATCTGACCCCTCTGTCCATGTTCCATGTTCAGCTGTACTAAATTATTTTGATACTGTGTCCTTGGCGCTTTTGGAGGATGTAGTTCGCCAGACGAAGCCATCTGGCTCCCCTTGCGACTCTCTTCCCCCACGCTTCTTTCAGGAGGTTCTCCCGAGTGTTGGTGCATCGGTCTTGGATATCATCAACAGCAGACTTTCTTCTGGTGTAGTTCCCCAACAGTTTAAACATGCTGTGGTCCAACCCTTGATCAAGAAACCTGGTCTTGATCCAGATGTGCTGTCAAGTTACAGGCCCATTTCCAAACTGCCGTTCATTTCCAAAATTCTGGAAAAAGTGGTGCACATGCAGTTGAAACTTTTCTTGGATGAACATAACATCTTGGAGGTCTACCAGTCAGGTTTCAAGACGATGCATAGCACGAAGTCAGCCCTGTTACGCGTTTCTAATGACATCCTCCTGGCAAATGACTCTGGAGACCATGTGTGTCTAGTTTTATTGGACTTAACTGCAGCATTTGATACAGTGGATCACAGTATTCTTCTGATTCGTTTGCAGCACTTGGTGGGCATTGGCGGCAGTGCTCTTGAGTGGTTTACGTCCTATCTAGCTGACAGGACCTTTTGTGTCAGCCTTGGCTGCTCTGAGTCCCGCACTGCTCCCCTGTCATGTGGTGTTCCACAGGGCTCAATTCTGGGGCCTCTGCTGTTCTCGCTGTATCTGCTCCCATTGGGTTCCATCTTAAGGAAACATGGTATTCCCTTCCACTGCTATGCAGATGACTGCCAGATCTATGTCCCACTGAGCAAGAAAGACGCCTTCTCATTAAAGCCACTCCTATCCTGTCTGGAAGAAATCAAAACCTGGATGGCACAAAATTTCTTGAAATTCAACGAAAAGAAGACAGAGGTGTTATTGTTTGGTCCCAGTGGCCCTTGTACATTCCGTCCTGTAGACTTGGGCCCCCTGTCTCCTTATCTGAAATCAGCGGTCTCAAGCTTGGGCCTTAAACTGGACAGTGATTTCAAACTCGATCGACAAATTGGTGCCGTTGTTAAATCAAGCTTCTTTCACCTGAGACAGCTGGCCAAAATAAAACCTTTCCTCTCACATGAACACTTTGAGACAGTAATTCATGCCTTTGTCACATCCCGGCTGGATTACTGCAATGCCCTGTACTTTGGAGTCAGCCAGTCCTCCATTAAGCGCCTTCAGCTGGTCCAGAATGCCGCTGCTCGCCTCTTGACTGGTACTCGTAAGAGGGATCATATAACTCCTACTCTGGCAGAGTTATTTTCAAGATCCTCCTCTTTGTTTTCAAATCTCTGAATAATCTCGCGCCACCTTACCTCTCCGAGCTCATCCGCCCCCACACACCTGCCCGGCGCCTCAGGTCTGTGGACCAGTCTTTGTTAGAAGTACCAAGAACTAAACTGAGGCTCAGAGGGGATCGAGCCTTTTCTGTTGCTGGTCCCTGTCTCTGGAATGACCTCCCACTGAACATTCGGCAAGCCTCCTCGCTGCCCATCTTTAAAGCCCTCCTCAAAACTCACTTGTATTCTTTGGCGTTCGACTCAGCATGACTTAGATTTGTTCTTGATTTTACTGCTTGGTGCTTTCTACCGCCTTTATTACCGATTCGTCTTACTGTTTATTGTTTATGTTAAATCGCTCCATGTACAGCACTTTATATGCAGCGATGGCTGTTTGAAAGTGCTCTATAAATACTGTTGACTTGACTTGACTTGACTTTTGTTCGTATTAGGCCACCTCTCCATTGGGTCCCAGGGATGTCCATATTTCATTCCTTCCCTTAGCTCACATGTTTGAGAGAGTTGTACAGGTATGTTTTGTAATTTTCTATTACACACAACTAGAACAGACGACTGTATTGACCTCTGATTTTTATTCAAATAGTGAAAGATCGCAAACGTACCCAATTCAAGAGTCTGCATGAAAGCCCAAATTGTTTATCATTTATAATGACAGATGTAATTATTGTGTTTAAGCACTGTATCTTTCCATTTTATTTTTCATCCACATTGTTCTTCTGCATCCTTAATTTGGATGTCTAGGGAGTGATGATGGTTCAGGGAGCCAGGATAGGATATTTCCAGGGAGATATTCGTCTTCTGATGGATGATCTCTGTACCCTTAAACCTACTGTGTTTCCTGCAGTACCTCGACTTCTAAACCGAATGTATGATAAGGTGAGTGAACTTATTCATAAGTTTTATTTATTAATAAACTTTTGTTTATTTAATATAACCTCAAATGAAATGGACGTTTTCAGATCTTTGGGCAGGCCAATACTTCTGTAAAACGGTGGCTGCTGAATTTTGCATATAGTCAGAAGGAGGCAGAGATGATGAAGGGCATTGTGAGGAGAGACAGCATCTGGGACACATTGATCTTCAGAAAGGTTCAGGTGAGTTGAGCTTCTTTTGTTTTACGCTTTAATCCCAGCTGACAGCAGAGGGCAGTGTGATGGTCAAAATGGCTACGCCTTGAGATAGCTGTAATCAAACACACTTATCTTCTTGAGTCTTCATATTGATCAGAATACCGTTAAGACTAGTGGGGGCACATAGAACATATTATTGCAAATATATATATATTTTTACTTGACTTCCACTTATTGGGATATTGATTATTAATAGCATAGTGCCTTGTGCTTTATCCAGGCTAGCCTTGGGGGTCGCGTACGTCTGATGATAACAGGGGCTGCTCCCATCTCGCCGACTGTCCTCACTTTTCTCCGAGCTGCGTTAGGATGTCAGGTGACAACTCCGTCTCCCATAAAATTCTCTCGCGTGGACCAAGTGCAACAAGTTCTGGCATCTAGTCTGTTCCAACCACAATGACAATCCCTGTTTAACATGATCTTCTATTATTACAGTATTAAGAGCAATACAAAATTACTCTTACGGCGGTAGCAATAATCACACTTTTGTTCAATCTCAGTTCTACGAAGGTTATGGACAGACAGAGTGTACCGCTGGTTGCACCATGACCATGCCTGGTGACTGGACTGGAGGTGTAACACTCTTTCATAGTTCACAATAAACTATGGCTGTACATCAGCAGAAAAGTGAGAATTGTTTTTGCATTTTCTAGGTCACGTTGGTGCACCTCTGCCTTGTAACTCCATCAAGCTGGTGGATGTGGCAGAGATGAACTACCTGGCTGTAAACGGCGAAGGAGAGGTGAGAGACTCGTCAAATCTTACCAAACCTGCATTCCCAATTCTAACTTAGTTTGTGTGTGTTTTAGGTGTGCGTGAAAGGTCCCAACGTGTTCCAGGGTTACCTTAAGGATCCGGAGAAGACTGCGGAGGCTATCGATGCTGATGGATGGGTTCACACTGGCGACATTGGGAAATGGCTTCCTGTAGGAATTGGAATCTACTCTCCTTTCAGTACTTCTGATGGTCTGGACCAGTAATGGAAATATTTGTTTGCAGAACGGCACACTGAAGATTGTGGATAGGAAGAAGCACATCTTCAAACTGGCTCAGGGGGAATATATAGCTCCTGAGAGGATAGAGAATGTCTATGTGAGAAGTGACTCAGTGGCACAGGTTTTTGTGCATGGGGACAGTCTACAAGTAAGTGAAGTTTGGTCAAATGATCACTACACAATATAATAATTCACGTGCCAATGTTCCACCAATTCTGTTTCATGTAGTCATTCCAAAACCTTTGCATCATCTCATCTTGCAAAAGTGTATTCTTGTTGTACTCCATAGGCTTTTCTAGTAGCAGTGGTGGTTCCAGACCATGACTTTCTTTGTGACTGGACCAAGAGGACCATGGGAGTGGAGGGCAGCTATGATGCACTTTGCAGTAGAGCGGTAATTTTGTTTATAGTATCAGTGGCAGTTGGAGTATCCTCTCATGAGGAGTGAGTGATCTCTCTCTCTCTCTCTCTCTCTCTCTCTCTCTCTCTCTCTCTCTCTCTCTCTCTCTCTCTCTCTCTCTCTCTCTCTCTCCAAAAGTAATATGGTGACGACCATGTGCCCTCCATTTACCAACCGCTACAGTAGGGGTGGTCAATTCCGCTCCTCGAAGCGGAATTCGTGAATCTTTTAAATGTCTCCCTCCTCCAACATACCTAATTCACAAATGATCGACCTCGAGGACTGGATTTGCCCACCCCTTCGCTACAGCGTATTACTATTCAGTCAAAAAATGTTTCTTACCACAGTAGCAGCTTGATTGTACTACTGTATTGATTGAGACTTCTTTTCTGTCTATGCAGGATGTCAAGGCAGCCATCTTGGAGGACATGGTGCGACTTGGCAAGGAAGCAGGCCTCAAGTCATTTGAGCAGGTATAAAACTAATCAATTCATGATTGTAATGATCCGGAATTAGCCAAATAGGGGTCAATACCACATGCATAGATAAGGACAAGATTATGGTCCAATCAAGGTTTATTAACCAATGCAAGACTAACAATGTACAAATAATGACGCTGGTCAACACACCGGGACAAAACGAGATAAACAAAAAGCATTTGCAAAAGGCAAGGAAAATGCAAATTGAAATTGCTCAAAAGGACAAGAGAATCAAATCACAACAAATACCCACCGAAAACAACATACCAAACTAAATGACTACTGACGAGAAAATTGAGAGCAATAAACCAGGAACGAGAAAAACGGAGCAAAACTGCACATGAACAATGTCTTAAGCAAGGCGAATTTTCCGAGAGTCAGTTATCAGCTTGAAAGTCCTTAATTAATCTGTTCATCATGATGGGTACCGGTCTGCAGCTGGACAGACCAGAACACCTCTACCACCTGTTGGAGACTAACAGAAACTGAATCATGACAATTATGGACCCTCATGACAGTTGATGTTTGCATTTAACCGGTATGCCTTGTCGTTGTTTTGTTGACGTGATTGAGTTTCGCAACCACATTTTTATGTTTGTGTTTTTCAGGTGAAGGCCATATATCCCCATACTGAGCTGTTCTCTGTCAACAATGGTCTGCTCACGCCAACATTGAAAGCCAAGAGGAACGAATTGAGACAATACTTCAGATCGCAGATCGATGAGCTATATGCTGGCATCAAGATGTAGAAGATCAGGAAGAAGTATGACTGGAAAGATGGCCGAGAACAAAGCAGGAACAGGAACACGCACACCAAATATTGGAATATGCCATTTCACTCCAAATTCTTACTTTTTTTTTTTTTTTAACTTCAGACCTCATGGGCTTTGATGTAGCTTTTAACGAAAGACATTAATTATTCCCACAATTACCTTTGCCCCGATGTCTTAAATGTATGTCTGTGATATGATTTTGTCAAAACACTCAAGAATCAAGAATTATACTGTAAAACACTACAAATCGATTTTTAGCATTCGGCGAAGAAGTCTTCTGTTTGAGTTACTCTGAGAGCAATCCCTTACAGCTTTTGTTACCTTGGCTATTAGGAACAGAGCTTCTTGACCTCAGGTCTAAAAGTGCATGCAAGACGCCAGCAAACTACTGTAGAGGCGGGGGGGGGGGGGGGGGGGGGGTTAGTGTAGTTGAGGGATGTGCATATGTGGACATGCTGCCAAACTGTAATATCTCCCTTCAGTTTAACCAAACAGTTGAGTACTGATAAGTGCCACTTATCAGAAGCTAGTGTGAATCTGTGCAGCCAACAAGACAGTGTTATTCTTCTTACCTTTTGCCTTTGACATTGAGTTTTACTCAGTGTAGTCCATCTGTTGCTTGTAAAAAATGAGAAACACGGAATGGGCTGTGCTCTGGAAATTCGCCACTGTTGCATATTTTTGAACAATTATTCACTTGCACTACTAAAATTCCATTTGTAGTAAATTATTGTTTTGTTTTTTTGTTAGGATATATTATGACTAAGCTTGATTTACGAAACAACTAACAGAAAAAACCCAAAAAAAATTTTACCTCGTGAACCTCGGGAAGGGAACAATTACAGGACAAAGGGAAAATATATATATTTTTCAACAAATTGTAACTAATGTGATATAAATGTGTCAAGATTTCTTTGTAATTGAATTATATAATTATTAAATTTATTTGTAATCGAAATGAGTCATGCTTGATATAATTATTTTTACTATATTTACATGTATTGGCAATGTAAGTTTTTAATTAAAACAAATTAATCGAGTTGTTTGCGTCTTTCAAGTCTTTCTAACTTTGCGGCTTCTGCAGTTCTGTCATTGTTCCGAGTAGGACCCATTTTAAACGGACGTTTCCGCGTCACAACAAGCACAGTTGCTGTTACCGACATAGATTTCAAGTTGCACCTTTTTCTAGAGTCAAATACCTTTTTAATCTTACAAAGGAAATCCAAGTCTATCTTAAAGCTCATAACCTATTTCGGGGAAGGAATAATTAATGCCATATTATGTCAGTTACATTTTGACTTTGAAATACAGTCATGCATTTTATTTTGGCTTTCATGTACAACTTTCTTCCCTCCTCCAAATATTATATTTATGACAAAATGACATGCATATTATACAGATCCATGCCTAATGATTTAAAACAATTCAACGTTAGAATGTTATTTTTTTCTGCCCTCACCCGGCGATTATTAGGAATGGTATAACCCGGAAGTCAAGTCATTTTGCGGGAAGATTTGTCAGTTTGAATGGAATTTTGTTTCCCTACATCAGTCCTTCAAACTCATTTTAAACTCCAAGATGAGGTGAGATATATTTACGATTAGGACGTTATGTTTGACTGACAACAGACTAATACCCACGCAGATTGACACCCCCTCGTAAAAATGCCAACGTAATGTTTGATAGTTTTCTTTTCAGTAATGACGGGAATGCCTGTGGTTCTTTTGGCTTTTTTTAGTTACTACTGCTTTGGTTTTTTTTTAGTTACTACTACTTTTGATATTTGTTTTCATCATGTGCTGCATAAAAATGAATTATGATTGAAAAATTGAATAATCATGTCACCTAATCGAAGTGAGACAAACAGGCGTAATGCTGTATTTTCCTGTGTAGTGGAAGCCACATGTTGATTAGCAACATATTTTGATTTTTCAGTTACATGAATCGTAACGGGTTTATTGTATCTAATAGAAGAACATTTAATGGTTCCGGATTTCACTATACATCGCTGGCGAAGATGGTTAATCTTTTTGTGACAAATGAAGTGAAATTTTATGGCACCGCTCTCAAATCCCCCCGGCTGGGAATCACTGAATTAGAAACAACTCAGCCACAGCACGAACAAAAACGTCTCAAAAAGCGGATTCACAGGTTAATTATGTACCCGCTGAGCCAGACATCCAGTGGCAGAGCATTTAATTTGATAATTTCTCTCAGACCCCGCCAGATGAGCTCACAGTAGATACATGTGCTGCAAATGTATTAACTAATTTCAGTTTTTGTTTTAAAATGCCCTTTTTATTGTCTATAATTTTAAACATTGCCTACTTAACCAAACCCTGAACTTTGAATGCGAAATTGTATGAATGAGAAGTACTGGAAATAAACACCTTGTTTCCACAGTACCAGAAAGGGCAGAGGAGTCACTGTGGTGCCCGTTGCACCAGTTGGCAACAAGGTGCAATAGAAATACACGATAATACTCAAATAAATCTGTTACTCAATTTTTTTATGATGCAAGAAAGTCTTTTTTCCCCCCCATGTTTGGCATCCAGAAAACATCCACTCTGGATTATGACAACCAATCGGCCATTGGTTGTGCCAGTTTCATAGAAGGGCTACAACAAAAAAGTGGTAAGTATTTAAAAAGTAATTCCATGTCACTATTAAAATTGTGTGCGTCTTTCCACCAGCCAAGTATTGCTGAGATGTGCAGCAGTGAAATCAAGAGAACAGTGCCCCAAAATTTACAGTATGGACCAACATCTAAGCACCCAGAATGAATAACAGGCTCATGCTGCCATGTGTTCCCGAGGTAACCCTTTGCACAGTACTGCCATAGAAGAAGATCTGAGCTCGCCAAAGGTGTCCCAGATGGCAAAAAGTCAAATGGGGAAGAACATCACACAGAAAGTAAAAAAGATCGGCAAAACCAGGTAGGTTCTGCCATGTAAACTAATGATTGCAGATCACTATGTAAATTGAAATTACACATTGACATATGCACAAACCAAAGGGTTTCAAGCATTTTTTAACCGTCATTCAGCTCTCAAGATCAGCATAATGATGAATATGCGACAGAACAAAATTAAATCAATTTTTTTTAACCCAACTCAGCTGTACTTAAAGGGCACTTTAAAACAACTGGCACTGTATACAAAGTCCTGTGCATGGAGTAAAAAGAATTGATACAACTTCCATCTACTATCTGATCTGCTTATTCTCATAAGGGTCGCGGGCTTGCTGGAGCCTATCCCAGCTGTCTTCGAGCAGTAGGCGGGGGACACCCTGAACTGGTTGTCAGCCAATCGCAGGGCACGCAAAGACAAACAACCATTCACGCTCACACTTTACACCTTGGGACAATTTCGAGTTTTCCATTAACCTCCCTTGAATGTTTTTGGAATGCAGGCACTGGGAGAACATCCAAACTCCACAGAGAAAGGCCGAAGCCGAACACAAACCCTGCACCTATGCACTGTGAGGTCGACGTGCGAACCAGTCGACCGTGTGCAGCCATTCATACAAATAAAAAAACAATCTAACAATAAATCACAAAAATAGTAGAAAGCATAAAAACAGCCAATTAAAAATCATGTTTCATGCCGAGTTGGTTTAAAGAATGGAGCTTAATGAATGGCGAGCCCTATATTGAACAAAGAGTGCCATCTACAGGCATCAAAGCAGTTGTTGCTGTACAACTGGTTCATGAAGCATCTTGCAGCTTCATTTTCCCATTACGATGAAACTTGCATACAATATGTGGAAACAAATGGAACAATGACAATGATTGACATGGGCATGAGCAATTATTTCTGCTCTGTATGGTTTTCTAACTAAATTTGTCTCAAATTCAGGTCAAATTCACAATATTGTTTGACCAGCACTCATTACAATTTAAACATTGTATATGTATGTGTATTTGCAGTACTCACAGTTAGTCCCTTCTTTCAGGCCTCGGAAGAATGAGCTAGCAAAGGTAGAAAAGAAGAGTGGTCCAGCCAACAGAAGGTCAAGTGATTCACAGGTACTGTAAAAGTAGCTTTCTTCTCCAAAAAGAATCTTACGTACCGTGCTTGTGGTACTGACAATGTATTTCATTGAGAATTTGAGTTTCTGCAGTGTGCTTTCGATGATGATGATGCCAAATGTACTGTATGTCCTCAGGAGGAATCAGACCCTGGCACTGGCTCCAAAAAGAGACAAAATGAAGTCCTATCCTTTGATGATGACACAGATGAGGACACATGCTGGGTACATACTTTCGTCAATATCATTATTTCTGCGGTTTAGTCGTCTCATTCTAATCTTGTGCTTCATTTTAATTTAATTAGAACCCAAGCCCAAAGAAAGCGAAACTAAAAAGTGTGGAGAGACCCCCGAAAAAGTTGTCCGCAGGTAAAGGGCAAATGACTTATTTATACTTCGCAGTTATTAAGTTTGATGGCACCTTTGTTTCAACAAATTGTTGGATAGCACATTTTGACTTCTGACTGTAATAGTGGCATACTGTTTACAGGGTACTAAACCAAAGATGTCTCAACTTTTTGTTATATTTCAAATGTGCCCATTCTCTTTATCAGCTGCTATTTATTACATCTACAAAGTATTCACTTAAAAGTATGTTTAAAACATGGCATATGCCTTTGTGTACTTGCTTCTGGCCAAATGACAACCAAAACTGTTTCTTTTTAAACTTTGTCCAGTTGTGTGATGGGTATTTGTGATTTATTCATTCATTATACCTCTTTCTTCAACAAAGCAGACAAGACCCGAAGGGTTGAAAAAAAAAGGACAAAAAGATCTGGAGGAGAAACAGAGTTGGAAGTGGTGATGGAGGCCTTCCTGGGTTTCTGTGATGAGTACAAGTAAATTTCTGAAGAGCTTCCAAATGAGCACTTTTATACGTATAAACGTCTGCAACTGTAACCCATTACTTGCTATTGCACATTTTACAGTTTTTATGACGCAATTGCATGTGGGCAATATATTAACGGTTTCTTTTGTAGGGATTCTGTGGAATCTAATGCAATCAAGCAGTCTATTGATTGTTTCTCCAACAATGTCAAGGAGCAACTACTTGAAAAGGTCAGTCTACTTTCTGCCTGTTTTGGGAGAAAGCGGGAAGAGCTCTATCAAGCGGGAAGAGCTCTATCAAGCGGGAAGAGCTCTATCTGAATATCAAGAATGAACGCTTCTTTTCTGGTGTTGCAATTTTCTTTCAGTTTGCCTCCTATAAAGAGTTTAAGGTTCTGAAACGGGAAAACGCCAAGGTAACCATGACAATAAGTTTTATCGCTGAGACGCTACATTTTTATTTATTTATTCAGTTATTTTTTGCAGCACTTTTCTATTGAAATAATAGAATTTTAGCATTAATCATAAATTTGCTTTGCATTTTCTCACATATGATGAATGGCCATATGCTCCGATCTGGAGTACGAATCTTAGCACTCTCAAGTAGCCAAGTGGGCTCAATGTGATTATAGCCTTAGTGTTATTGATGATTTTAAATAAAACCATAGCAACTTCTCACAATTTAAATCCCTTGAATAACTTACAGGAAAATAATTTTTTAGGACCACTTTGTGACTGTAAACTACATTGTATCATTTTGTAGTTTTTACGCATATGTGTTTCAGGTGTGTTCCATGATCCGTGCAAAGACACAGAAACTTTTCGATGCCAAACATGAGCTAATTAGGTGAGGCATTTCCATCCACAGTACAACGTCCCATCCATTTTATTCATCCATTCAAATAATCAACACGATTCATTATTAACAATCAAGAAAATGATTCCATCCATTTTCATCAATGGGTGGCACCGTGGTCGACTTTTTAGTACGCCACACAGTGCAAAGGTGCAGGGTTCGATTCCTATGTAGTGTTTGCATGTCGTCCCACATTCCAAAAACATCCATGGCAGGTTAATGGAACATTGTAAATTGTCCCAAGGTGTGATTGTGAGCGCGAATGGTTGTTTCTCCATGTGCGCCCTGCGATTGGCTGGCAACCATTCCAGGGTGTAGCGGATTAGAAAATGGATGGATGAATTTTCTACAATCTCATTAAATTGAGGATTTATTGTTTTGCTCAGGAGCTCTTGTCTTATATGGCAGTTTCATGCAGCCAATAATTTACTGACCGGAACAGTAACACCGTATGTTCTCCAATAGGGCAGAGAGACAAGTGAGCCTGCTGCAAAAGGAGAAAGCTGACCTCAAACTCCGATTGGAAGATCTGCGAAGAAGCCAGGCTTTTCTCAAAGATATTAAACAACTCAACAAAGTGTATCTGGACTACCGGACTGCACATCCGAAAGAGAAAGAGATGGTATGAACACACACAGTTGAACACATGTGATAAGCACCTACAGTGACACATCTTATTCTTTCTCTTCTTACTCTTGCAGTATGGTGCATCCAGTTTACCAGCTCTACTACTGCAGACCAAAAATATTCAGGGAGCACAGGATCAGCTGAGGCAGATCAATAAAAAATTGGAGAACAAAGTGAAGGGGAATGGCATATAATGTGCTGGACTGCAGAGCCATATAGCAATACACAACTCAACAGTCACAAAATCCTCTTGGTTTAGTACTGATAGTGTAATATTTGCAAATGCCAAAATGTAATGCGTCTTTTTAAACTAGAGAGTGGTATCATATTGTATGTTAAGAAATCCAAAAGTAAAATGAGCCTAATTGATGTGTTCTACAATTGTAAATGCGTGTGCGTTTTTTTCTGCCTCTGTAAAAACTGAAAATAAAAACTTTGCTATTTCGAAAAGCCTCATTCCTACCAATATTGATTCATTGACTCTCTGTTGTCCAATGATGTGTTTCTTCCGTCAGACGTCCAATCGGATGTCTCGAGTAGTGAAGCTGTCGAGAAGTACAGTATGTCGGCGTCTAATTGGCTGAACTTTTCAGGTTGTACTCGCCTTACCTTGTGGTCGAGCTCGCTGGCGTCACATCACGTAAGTGCGTGCTATTTTGGTTTTTGTATTTTTACACTTGTGAATATTTCGCTTTTTGTCTTAACTGTTTCGGGGTTCTCGAAAATTTCAAGCCGTTTTGTCCGCAGCGAAATGTGTGCAGGAAAAGTTACTCATTCTCTTGTCCAAAGCTTTCGATTGTCCGCTACTGTACAACTGAAGTAATGCGCGAATTTGGGGTGATTGGTCCACAGAACATGTTAACTTTAACTAAGTTAGAAGCTATTGTTCATACCTATTTTTCTTCATGACACCTGTCAGGAACTAATATTCGAGGAACATTTCAAGTTAGCCACCTTGCTGAATCGGCATATTCTCTTCAGGAAATGCTTCCTACACTCTTCTGATAACCAAGGCACAGGGCAGAAAAAGGAAACCTTGCTTCGACTGTTCGAATAGATATTTACATTTTCCCTTCTACGGTAATGTACTTACTTTATCTGAGCAGTTCTTTCGGTTTGTGTCATCGGTGAGTCATTTCCTACCCAGCAATACCATCGGCTTATTTTCTTTAAGTTTCGGTCTTTTTTTGTGACTCACTTTAAGGCGTTTTCATAAGTGAATAATTAATTCACTGAAGAATGTAAAAAGACCGTAAAGGACGATTGAAAATAATGTTTTCATCACAATTTCAACCAAGTCGGAGTGTAGTCACGCCTAGCTCGTTTCCCATTCTCACACCAGTAAGAAGCTTTTAATGAAATGTATTTGGTAGCATTTGACCCTACTAATTGTAACGAAAGGCAGGTGTTTTATTCCCGCTTGATGTTTTTATCATTAGCTGAACACTCAAGAAAGGTATTTTGAATTGATCATGCAAAGGAAGGGATTAAGTGCTTCTATTTTCACCTTTCAGATGACTCTTATTGGATGTATTTTAGTCAGAAGAAAACATGGATGCAACCAAAGATGTTCATTCTGTAGAGAGGTCTGAGGACACTTTGGACGCCTTCAATCTATTTACAAAGAGGTACATGATATGGCACACTACCGGTAATTCTCTGCAGGCATGAGTTGGTCACTTTTAAGAGTAGGCAAAGGAAATTATTTAATTGAAGTCATTCACGAATGATCTTTCATCTGATCTTCATCTGAATACAACCACTTCCTTCTCACTTTGTTCATTTGAAGTAGTTGCTGCTCTTTAGCATTTTCTTGACGTGGCCAAATGTATTTTGGCCATATAATGTACGTACTCAAACTTGTCATTGCTTGCATATACAGTGCATGGATCAAGTGACAATGTTGAAACTTTTGGCTTTTGTCTACACAATCGATGGTAGCTCGATGTGATGAAATGCCAAAACATTTTTTGACATTGTCATATGATCAAACATTTCAAATAAACACACTAAAAACAGCAAATGTAAAGCTAATCAACAACGAAATCATAGACCTTATAGGGTCCAAATATTGTACATTAGAGATGTAGAAGTCATTAAACCAGTAATTCTAGTTGAGTCATATGTAGAGCTCAATCTCATTAAAGTCATGGGGTTGAGCCATTTCAATTCAAATAACTTTTGAGTGTTTCACAATTAATTTTGTATGTCTTGAAACTGCTAATAGTTGGAGCTAGTGTATCCACATGTGTATTAAAAGCTGCCAAACGAACAATGTACATGTATAGCCACGGTTGAAGTTCTATTCCATTAATGGAAAAACAACTGCTGTTCTGAGTCAACTGTCTGACAAAACCACTCAATAGGTTCGCTGAACTGCCAAATGGATTTAGAGGGAACATTTGACCTGAAAGCTGTTTAGCAGGTTTCTCAACCTGATCTTCATCACCTTGCATGTTGTTTGCTGCCTTTGACTGTGGATCTCTTTTCAGGAAGAATCCATCCAATGCCAGTAAGAAAGATGAGGAAACAGACTCTGTACCCATCAAAGAAGCCGACAACCCTTTTCAGTACAAGATGGACTACCCACACATGGGAATCTGCCTGATTATCAATAATAAGAACTTCGACCGCAGCACAAGTAAATATGCCCGTTAAACCTGTCTGGTGGACGAATGAGTCCACGGCTGTCTAATTCACTTCATCACTACTTTGACAAATGCTTTGTGAATTCATGGTTCAACATTTATTACTTACCCCGAACTGTCAGTCAGGCCTGCTTTTCGACATCCGTATGGCAAGTGTGAAGCAGGGAAAAGCACAGAGGAAACTGTCACATTTTTTTTCATAGTGCTTCAACAGCCTTCTGTGTACAGTATGCCGTTTCAGTTGATGGAGATGTGTGTAGACATTACAGTTGGATGGGGTTACATCAGGTGTTTCTATTATTATTTTTTTTTTCACATGGTCTTCATTGTAGATCTTCACTTTCTGCTGGTAGGTTTGGAATGTACCTGCGTGATAAATGGTGGCCGTTCACTGTCCTGTTCAAAAAGCCAGTACAGTATTGATTTCTTTTAGCACTTCAATGATCACATATAAGTAGAATGTCACGGACAAGGTGGAGTTCTACACGAAGGCCAAACTAAAGTGAAAAACAAAAAGATTGGTGGTGCCTTTATTTATACATTTCCAAATTTTCGGCCAAATCCACTTCTTTCTATTCCCCTTTCTCAAGTCCTTCACTTAAAAAATGGACTGTAATTCTCTTTTTGTATCTTCCCAGGGATGAGCACTCGTAATGGGACGGATGTTGATGCTGCTTTTGCCGTGAGGACTTTTTCGGATCTTGGTTATAAGATCAAAGTGGCCACTGATCAGACTGTAAAGCAAATGAAGAGTCTTATGTTGAGTGGTAATTGAGATTTATTATTTTCGTTATTGAGCCGATGTTATCAGCCTAAATATAACGTGTTTGGAAATTTGAGTGCCATATAAATCCAGAAGCAAAAACTGCTTGTTTATTTAAAAAAAAAAGTCTGTGCTTTTAAATAGGTAGGAAACAAGGCTGGTCAAGTCACTTCATCTTGTTTCTTTGTCTGCAGTATCCCAAGAGGACCACAGCAGCTGTGCATCATTTGTGTGTGTGTTGCTAAGTCATGGTGAAGAAGGTGTGATTTTTGGAACTGATGGATATGAGTTGCTTGAAAACCTGACCAAACCATTCAAAGGGCATCGTTGTAGCACTCTAGTGGGAAAACCAAAGCTCTTCTTTATCCAGGTTAGTAGATCTTCTAGGCTGTTACGCTGCCAACTTTTTTTTCTAAAGTATTTTCTATGTGTTGATCTAATGCACAGAAATGTCCCAGGATTGGTTGTTTTTTTTCTCTTCTGATCTTCTGCACTTTGAACATACCAAAAATATCATGTTGCCATTAAACTGCTCCTTTTGGTTGTATTGTAGCCATTTTTTTGCCAATTGACACACATGAAAACCCTTAAAGTTATTTCTGAATTGAGTCAATTTGGATAAAGTGGTTTTCTGTCTAGATTCATCGCTTGACCTTTTCAGTTTTTTTGCATGTTTTCTCCATATAATTGATCAATTTACGGACAAGGAAACAATTTCATGTAATATTCTGCAGAAGTGGGTAAATAACTTGCGGAGCAATGCATGCTCAGATAGGCACCGCCCAGTGCAATAAATAAGGGGTGTGAAAACATAGGCGATAAAGGTGCAAAGGGTGACATCAAAGGCAGGCTAGTTGGAGGAGATGCTTGAGTGCTTGGTTCTGCCACTTCTGATATTCTTAATTTCTGAAAAATGTGGTCTATGGCCTACTGTCCTCAAGTGGAGAAAATGAAAGAAGGCTGGTTTAATTATATAGCCAGTGCATCCCCTCCACTGGCCATACAGAAGAATTACATTTTAAATTCATCAACCACCATCCATCCATTTGCAAATTGCAGGCAAGCTGGAGCCCATCCCAGCTGTCTTCGGGCCGTAGGCGGGGGACATGCTGAACAGGTTGCCAGCCAAAGCCAATCACAGGGCGCATGCAGACAAACAACCATTCGCTTTCACAATCACACTTGGGGACAATTTTGAGTTTTCCCATTAGCCTGCCATGTGTGTTGTTGGAATGTGGGAGGAAACCGGAGTACCTGGAAAAAACTCAGGCAGGCCCTGGGAACACACAAACTCCACACAGTAAGACTGGAGCTGGAATCAAACCCTGCAGCCCTTTATTGTGAGGCCGACGCTCTAATCAGTCACTCACTGTGTTGTCTTTAAATTTATCAGCACACACTTACTACTGGCCTGAGAAAGACTGTCCAATATAAGAACAAAGGCGGTACTGAGAATATATTTAATTATTTAATTTTAAAGGTTTGTTTTCCAAACCTCGTTTTGCAAACAAACTTCAATATGAAGGGTTAAAAATAAAAATGGATATTTTATATTAACAACAAGCACAGGTGTTGGGTAACATGCAGTAAAAGAAGCAAAACAAAAAGAAAAAAAATAAACGAGGCCTGACAAATTCATCTAGTTGGATTTCAGGAATCTCTGCCCATCAAGTGAGAAATTAAACATGAAGGAAAACTTTTTCTGCCTATTTTGGAAAATATGTCTCTAAGCCGGGTGGCATGGTGGATGACTGGTTAGCACATCAGCCTCTCAGAGGTTCAGGGTTCCTCCCGCATTCCAAAAACATGCATGGTAGGTTATTGGTACACTGTAAATTGTGTGATTGTGAGCACGAATGGTTGTTCGTCTGTGCGTGCCTTGTGATTGGCTGGCAACCAGTTCAGGGTGTTCCTCACGTACTTCCCGAAGATAGCTGGCATAGGCTCCGACACGTCCGTGACCTTTGTGAGGATAAGCGGATTAGAAAATGGATGGATGGATGTGAGCCAGCCATTCTGAACTTCCGCCCAAGTCTAATTAACTAATTTACTATTGATATATTTAATTTGCCAGTGGTGACTTTGCTCCAGCACCATTCATTTACAGTCCGAATGTGGATGGGTGAACATCTGTGCTGCAGGGAGAATCTCCAGAAGTAACACCACAAATCTTGCTAGATTTTGTTGCAAATCATTTATTTTGTAAAAAAAAACAAAAAACAAACAAACAACCAAAAAATAGACGGGTCGATGGATTGGAAAAGTCTCTAGAGTGAAAAAGTTGCTTAGTTGGCAACGCTCAGTATAACAAAAGCCGTATGCTGTACTTCTTTGTCAGAACCCCCCTCTCGCCAACAATTAAAAAAAAAAAAACGACACCCAAACTCATTATGGGTGATTTCATTTTACCTGCATTCAAATTTGTTTTCTATTTCAGGCATGCCGTGGCTCCGAACTGGATGAGGGGACCGAAATCCAAGCTGACAGCGTGGCGGAGCAAACGTCTGAGAGGATTCCCGTCGAGGCCGACTTCTTGTATGCCTATTCGACAGCCCCAGGTAACCTTCGTCGTGTTCCCAATACCATCAAAATATCATTTTGGCCAGGAAATTTATGATTTATGTTTGAGAAGACTTTGAGAAATGTGAATGTTGAATTTAGAGACACACAACTTGAAGGAAAGGAATAAGTACCATTCCTAACAATGAGAACTTTCCAACAGGCTATTACTCATGGAGGAACACGCAAAACGGTTCCTGGTTCATGCAGGCATTATGTGAGATGTTGCAACGTTTCAAAGGCGAGTTAGAACTGATGCAGATCATGACTCGAGTCAACTACAAGGTGGCAATGCACTTTGAATCCGACTCCAATGTTCCTGGGTTTACTGGCAAGAAGCAGATTCCCTGCATTGTGTCAATGTTAACCAAAGACCTTTACTTCCCTCAATAAAAGATGGCAGGTATTATTGTCTGAAACTACTGAGCAGTCGCAAAATAATTTCAGCGGAGAACCAGAGCCCAATCAGTGTGCTTCTGTATTTTCATTTTAAACTACTCGTATTCATTGATAGTTTTGACCAATTTTTCTTTTTACTCAACAAAACATATAGCTTGATGTTAAACAAATTGCACTTCAAAGGGAAATAGTGATGTGTGAAAGCATAGTCATTCGTTTTTTTTTTTTGTTTTTTTTTCTTTATGGGTCACAATCTGGTTTGAACATTTCACAACACAATTTAAAACTCTTCCATTAGGATGCCAATACAGTAAGTCAAATATATACTGTATATATATTAGACCTGTCAGTATATCGCGTTTTTATTGGTATTAATTTAAATGAATTTTAATGGGATTAAATATTTTCTCGCGAGATTAACACGTCACAGCGGATGTTACGTTGCTCTATAAATACACCAGAAACAAAACAACAAGCGCGTTGCAGAAGTCCACGCCCATGTCTGTTACGCCAGCCACGGCAGCGCGAGACACCGAAAACGGATACTTAAAGAGTTTATGAATGGAAAGTTTACTTTTAAAAAGTTGCCAGATTGCTCCACTGACAAGACCAAAGTTACCTGTATCATACAGGTATACGATGTATGCCAATGATGCGATTGTTACTTGTTTGGAACTATTTTGTGTGGAAGGTTACAGTGTTCCGTGTCCATATAAATAGAGCGGGTAGAGCTTCTCTGTGTTCGTCTGACAGTGACGGTGCGCTGCAGTGGTAGCGACCTAGCGAAAATAAAATGTCTCCAGTGTTGTCATGGAACCAAGTGTAGTCATCCGAAATGATGTCTACACAAAACCGCAGAGAGACTTCCGCGCCAGGACCAACAGAATCAACATAGCCTGATTGCTGTGTTCAAAGCAAACTTGAAAAAAATTAAGTATGCAACCATGGCTTAAATACACGATAGGCTGAGTACTAGTTTACCTTAGATGTGCACCTTATAATGTTATATTGTTTTGTTTTGAGTCCATAAAAAGAGCTGTTAAAGCAGCTGTTGTGTGTCAAAATATTATTTTCACTGTTGTTGATGGACAGTAATATTGTGAGAGATTATGTGTGAATAACTGCTCCAAGTGAAAAATGTTCATGTAAAATTGAAAATCGAAATTGCTATTTCAGTAAATATTTGCATTTTGCACATAGAAAACTGATTCATGCTTCCATGAGAGCATTAAAAATGGGGGCAAATAGGACAAAAAAATAAAATAAAAGGAACTTCAGAAATTACAAAAAAAATGCGTGAGTAATCACAATTTTTTGTAAATTTGAGTTAATTATGACAGTTGCATTTTTAATTAGATCGTTTGACAGCTCCAATATATATATAGATCTATATATATATTGCGCGTCGTCCCGCACGCGGTCTGTCCTTCCGTCTGTCCCTTTTCAAAACGTACCTACTTGACCGCGCCGCTGCGCGCCGCCACTGCGCCGCTCAGGCAGTGGCTCACTACGATCGCGCGGGCATCTTAGCGAAAAAATGTTGGCTACCCACAAGCATTGCAATGAAATTGTTAGTTATTTAGTAGAGCTAAACATCTCTTTATTTTCGCGATAAGCAATGAAGATGAACAAAAAGTTGAACCAAGCAACAACACTTTACCAGCCTTCCGCAGGAACTAGCTGATGAGCCGCCCGGAGGGGCGGCGAACCACCACCTTACCAGCCTTCCGCAGGAACTAGCTGATGAGCCGCCCGGAGGGCTAGGTGTGAGTGTGAGTGCGAATGGTTGTTCGTCTCTGTGTGCCCTGCGATTGGCTGGCAACCGATTGAGGGTGTCCCCCGCCTACTGCCCGGAGACAGCTGGGATAGGCTCCAGCAACCCCCTAGTGAGGATCAAGCGGTTAGGCTAGTATATATATACACAATTATTTTTTTAAGGGAGAGACAAAGTCAAGTTCTTTATAAATAATCTTGGGAAATCCCTTGTATCGAAGGAGGCACCTGGCCGTTTTCACAGATGAAAGTGTGGCATTGGCAATGAATACTTGGGTTTGGGGGGATATACACACACTTCATTCATTCATTCAGAGTGGGAAATCTGCCTGTTGTCCACTAAAATGTTAACATTTATTTTTGATGTTCTAGAAAAATCAGGCACCAAGTACTCAAAAAATAAAATGTGAAATAAAAGTATGGATACAGATTGACTGTTGTTTTGGTTGTTTTTTCTTTTTTACATTTATTAATTGCCACAGTTTTTTCTGCATGATTCAGTTTCATTTATCATGCTGTATTCCATTAAGCTACTATAATTCATAAAAATGTACAACGGTGGGCCAAATCAAAATTTTTAATTGTCAACGCAAAAAGAGGTTGGTACACAGACACACCGGTATGAAAAGATTAAGTAAAATTCCATTCTCATCAGTTTGAAGTTCATTCGGTAATCATTGTCGGTTTTTCCGGTTTTCACAAAAGGCTACCAACAATTTTGCATGTGCTGTGTGTGTGCGCGAATAAGTGCAAACTGTAGGCTCGCTTTGTTCTGGGGCTGCTTTGCTAAATCCGGCACAAAGTGTCTTCCGTCCATTCAGGCTGCAATGACATTTTACGATTATTGACACCCTCTTGAGTGAATTCTGCTACCCAGTGTCAGAAAACTCTGACGCAGTTGCATGCCATGTGTATTCTGACAGGATGAAGACACAAAATAAAACAAACCCTGATTTTCATTGGTCAATTTTCAATACAATGTCCAAAAAATGTATGTATGCCATCCATTGCCATTCATTCAACAGAATAAGTTATGGCTTCCTGAAAGATTACCAGCTTTGTTGTTTCATTGAAGCAGTACAGCAGTGGTCCTCAACTAGAAATGCTGTCGGTCCACTTTTTTATTTTTATTTAAATAAGACCAAGGTCCGGTCCCATGCACAGCGGTCATGGGGAGCAGGGCAATATGCCCATTTAGTATGGTCAAGCTAATCTTATACAAATCAACACTCCTCACAACCAACCAATAATGGGGTGCATGAAAATAACAATTATTCACTTTGCCAGTACACAGCAAATAACGAGGGGTATTGTGTTGAGGCACAGGAACTCTTTTATTTTGTTAAGTTGTGCCTGCTTAATAATAGAAATAGCCCTTTTAGGGAAATAAGACATTTTTATTTTAACTTTGTTAAATTAATGGGAAAATTACAACTACTGTTTAACAAAAACAAAACAAAATACTAATTTTACCAAAATAAATACTAAACATAAAAACAAAAATATCCTTTTCATTTGTACAATTCCCCTTTTCACATCCCTTCTGAAATCACTTAAAAATATATATCAGAAGAGGAGTTAAGAAACATTTTAAATACTGACACAAGGGAGCACAGGAATGTGCAGTGCTTTTATTCCACTATAGGTGAATGCAATGTCTGAGGCATGCAAATATTATTTGAGGACGCCATTGGGATGTTCATTTACCATGTTGCGGTGTTCTGCTATTAAACAGCTGCAAAGTAGACGGCAGCAGAACTGCACACAATCGAAACCTCCCGCGATTCGTTTTGTCTGTGTGCGGCTCTCCTGGGGTGAAGCTGTGAGCACACTGTGGCGTCGCGCGTGCGTCTGTTTCCTGACACAATCATCCATTTTGAATGCGTGCTGACGCTTATGTATGGACACACCTTAAGTTCAGAGGAGCCAATCAGCGCATCGTATATGCTTACGCGTATGTATGGACACACCTCAAGTTCAGAGGAGCCAATCAGCGCATCGTTATCGCCGACATGCCCTGCTCAGGCAAGGTCTCGAGGGAGTCAAACATACACACAAAGTCGCGCTGCCGCGGTCCTCTGCATTACATATGTTAGTGCACGCAAAGAATACAACGGATAATTTTAACAAGCGATCGCGGTAATGCGCAGATTATAGTCCACAAATATAAAATGTATAACGTAAAAATCAATTTATAAATTATTTTATACAATTTGCCGAGGGTCCGGACAGAGGAGGCCCGGACAGAGGTCGGCGGTTCGGACAGAGGAGGTCGGCGGTCCGGTCGTGAATCGCGGTCCGCCAGTTGAGGAAGAGGGCAGTACAGTATTAATACTTTTTGACATTTGAATAGTGTGTGAACATTTTCTACTGTAAATAAATGCCCTGGCTCAGTAAAGGCTGGCAAACACTGCTGCATGCCTCTACGTGCTTACATTTATTCATTTTCCGATCCGCTTTATCCTCAGAAGGGTCACGGGGCATGCTGGAGCTTATCCCAGCTGTCTTTGGGCAGTAGGCGGGGGACACCTTGAACCGGTTGCCAGCCAATCGCAGAGCACACAGAGATGAACAACTATCCGCGCTCACACCTAGGGAGAATTTAGGTTGTTCCATTAACCTGCCATGCATGTTTTTGGAATGTGGGAGGAAACCGGAGTACCCGGAGAAAACCCACACAAGCACGGAGAGAACATGCAAATTTGACACGTGAAGGCCACTGCCGGGATCGAACCCACAGTGCCGGGATCGAACCCACGACCTCTGCACTGTGAGGTCAACGTGCTGACCATTCCAGCACCGAGCCACCATGTGTCATGTGTGATTAAATAATTTTCTACCCAATTTACATTTCCTGTTCTTGCATCCCTCTGAAGAAATTTGGAAGGTCGCATCTCCACACTTTGTCCGCCTGCCCCTCAATAAATAAGATAACCTTTATTTGTCCCACACTGGGGAAATTTGCAGTATACAGCAGCAAAATTGGGGGGGGGGGTAACTAAGTAAGTATTGTTTGTATGTCAACTGATCGTTTCACCAAAATTAAAATTCATTTGACACTCATGAACTAGTTTTTAAGTATTTAAACAAAACAGTTTTGAGGAACTTGATAACAGAAAAGCCTTATTTCTCAGTCTCCTAATGCTCATTTGCTCTACTTGAAGATTATCTCTATTGAAGAACTCGACTCAGTGCAACGCAAGATCACTTTAAAACAATCGCAGCCATATGAACGGGATGTACATTAAAAAAAACAATAATAAAATTGTTTGTATGTACATAAAAAAACAATAACAAAATTGTTTTTATGTACATCCCGTGATAAACAAGTCACATTATATTTTATATTAAACATGGAAGGACAAATGGCGGCCACATTGGGTTGGCCCCATTGATTAATGCACAACATTTACATTTTCATTTAGCATAAGCAGAAGAGTACAGTAATCCCTTGTTTATCGCGGTTCACAGGGAACAAAACCACCTGCGATAAACGAAAATCTGCGAAGTAGCGACCAATTAACTTATATACTGTACATATGTGTGTGTATGTGTATATATATATATATATATATATATATTATATTATATTATATTATATTATATTATATTATATTATATTATATTATATTATATATGCGGAAGGCTGGTAAGGTGGGCCTTCGGCCCACAAAAGTGTTGTTGCTTGGTTCAACTTTTTGTTCATCTTCATTGCTTATCGCGAAAATAAAGAGATGTTTAGCTCTACTAAATAACTAACAATTTAATTGCAATGCTTGTGGGTAGACAACATTTTTTCGCTAAGATGCCCGCGCGATCGTAGTGAGCCACTGCCTGAGCGGCGCAGTGGCGGCGCGCAGCGGCGCGGTGAAGTAGGTACGTTTTGAAAAGGGACAGATGGAAGGACAGACCGCGTGCGGGACGACGCGCAATATATATATAGATATATGCATGTATGTATGTGGGCCTTTGCACTTGAACACACACACACACACACACAGGCCAGCATCTGCCAGTGCAGCAGACGTGTTTATGATTAGTCAATTAAGGTTGGTCAGACAATTGAGTACCTGCTTTTGTTCTTGTAAGTGTCCCCCCCCCCCCACACACAGGCCAAAGATCCAGCTTGTGCATCAGACGTGTTTATGATAAGTCAATTAAGACAATTAAGGATGAAAGAGACCTGCTTTTGTTCTTATAAGCTTCCTCTCTCTGTCTCCGTTTCTCTCAGCAACACACATACACTCACCTGCGTGGCCAATGCGTGCCCCACGTGGACCTTCCACGCCTGAGCAGAGTGCACACACTAGCACGCATAGTAAACAACACTGATTTTTGCATACTTCAAAAAATGTGAAAAAATCTGCGATGTACCGAAGCCGCGATAAAAGAACCGCGAAATAGCGAGGGATCACTGTATACAGTACCATACCTGTCAACCTCGGTAGTAGCTGTCCTTATAAATGATTACGATTCCCCGTACAAAGCAACAAAAACCCGTACAACAGTTTACCGCGCATGCGCCCATCATGCTTTATCAATCCAACTGTATGCAGCGATAAAAAATATATATACAATTGAGGATTACTTTTGCTGGTTTGCCGTGACAATAGTAGCGATCGACGACGGCATTGTCGTTGGCTACCAGCAGGTGAGACGATCTGGATTTGAGCCAAAATGGTCTTTGTGAGATCAGTTCACAAGTTTTTCACCCCCGTATAAAAGTTGTAATACACCGTACATGATTTGAAATGAGAAAAAACTTACAAAATATGGGGAAAACGTACAAGTTGACAGGTATGCTGTACTTGCATTATTACAAAAGGTTAAAGTATTTGCTGTCATTCCATAACACGGGGCCTAATCTATTGGTTGGAATGTGCTGGGGAATTATTGCAATAAATGTAAAAGGAGGTTAGTCTTGCTTTCATTTCCTGCAACATTGATCCTGAAAGCAGAGTGCGGCTGCAGAGTAGTGATGTGTCGTTCGCGAACGATCCGGCTCCCAGAGCCGGCTCTTTGAAGTGAACGATGGGAGCCGGCTCCCACCTCATTGGGAGCCGGCTCCTCATTGGGAGCCGGAACGGGACGGTTATAGTGATGTGTCGTTCGTGAACGAGCCGGCTCTTAGAGCCGCCTTTTTT
Organism: Hippocampus zosterae; assembly: GCF_025434085.1. NCBI lineage: Eukaryota > Metazoa > Chordata > Actinopteri > Syngnathiformes > Syngnathidae > Hippocampus > Hippocampus zosterae. The sequence goes on from NC_067451.1 coordinate 31,502,508, forward strand.
GTTTCTCCAGTTGTTCCCCCCCCCTTCGGTTAAAGCCGCACGTGATTGGTCAAGATCTGTGGTAGACGGGGGAGGGGGGGTCCACACACACACACACACACGCGCGCGCACACGCGCACACACGCGCACACACGCGCACACACACGCACACGCTACAGTTTAGAGAGGGGGGAGGGGTTAGAGGAGAAGAGACACAGCAGCGCGCGAACGAGACAGACGAGGAGACGACAGAGCTAGTTAGCAAAAAAAGAACACGGTGGAAAGCGAAAAGGTGAGAAATGGATAGAAAACGCAGTGAATTTTGGACTCATTTCAATGTTATTGATAGCTCAAAGGCAGCGTGTAGACTCTGCAAAGTTAAAATATCCCATAAATCAGGCTCCACAAATAACCTGCACAGGCACATAAGAAAAGTCCACCCATCAGTACAATTGCGAGAGAAAAGACAAGCAAGGGAACCAGATGTTAATGAAGGTGCTAGTGTGTCTGCAACTGTTGCTGCTGCTCCAATGTCACAACAACTGCCTAGAAGTACAACCCAGAGCTCTATCCTGTGCAAGGGTCTTCAGAAAGTGACAGCTGAGCATCAGACCAGCGTAACCACAGGGAAAGTGAAAGAGTTAGTGGATGCTCTCTGTGCATCAATGGACAGAAAATTCCACAGAATGGAGTGGAACACTGTTCTGTCAGAAACCACCATTCTTGACCCAAGATTCAAGAAGCTGGCCTTCACTGACAATAGAGCGGTTGATGAAGCTCTTCAAAGAATAACTGCAGCAGCAGCAAGAGCCAGCCAGACAACTGCACTGCCAGGAGGCGAAGAGGGAGCAGAGCAACAACAAGAAGAGCCACAAGCATCTGCTGTTTGGAGGTTCTTTGAAGAACGAGTAACTGGAAGCACTACAAGACGGAATCCTTCATCAGATGCAATTCTGGAAGTGAGATCCTATCTTGAGGAGCCCCTTTTCCAGAGAAGTGCAGAGCCTTTGAGCTGGTGGGAGGCCAAGGATTCACTGTACCCACGTCTTACACATGTGATGACACGGAGGCTGTGTGTTGTCGCAACATCTGTGCCCTCAGAAAGAATCTTTTCCAAAACAGGGCAAATGTTAACAGAAAGGAGAAACAGGATCAACCCCTCAAAGCTGAGGCACTTGGTTTTTCTTAATGCCAATCTTCACTAAAGACATATTAAATCTTTTACCTGGATGCTGCGTTTTTCTTTTTGTTTTACAAATTTTAAGTTATAATTTGTTGTGTTGTATTCAATGCTTACTTGTTGTTTTACTGTAAACAGTTAAAAGCTTATAAATATAAATATTCAGAGATTGGAACTTTTTGTTGACCTTGTTTTGAGGTGGGTCTTTGTACTTTGTTTTTATTTTTGTAGCACTCCATGTTGTACTCCATGTTGAGTATAAATAAATATTTGATATACTCTCTATTTTTTGCATTAGTAATTCATTTTACACATAATATTACGTTATTTTTGGTAGTAAATTAATTTAAGCAACAAAAAAACTGAGGAGCCATTGGGAGCCATTTGGGAGCCGAAAGAGCCGGCTCTTTTTAGGGAGCCGATCCAAAAGAGCCGGCTCTCCAAAAGGAGCCGGAATTCCCATCACTACTGCAGAGCAACTGCAACTGAGGAAGTGAAAATGAAATCCAGCACAAAGATCGTCTGTTGCCGTTGACGGCGCATCTGGCAGGAGATTTTGCACTTTTTATAAACTCATGATGACGCTTGAGCAGCTTTATTTTGGAACAGCTTAACTCAATAGAAGGCACAATACGTGTATTTGGACAAATATTTGATGAAAACCGCTTGGAGTGCAACGTCAAAAACGAGCGCAGGGAGCTATCTGTTGCCATTAGCTATAAGGGGCGACACACTTCCGCGTTGGAGAGTGGGTAGGTAGGAGGGGGGTTTCCAAGTGGAGCCCCCACTATCCGAGCTAACCTTGTTTTGCTTTCGCTCTGGACCAGAAACAAAACCTATCAGCGCTCTCACTTTCCCTTTTCTATGAAAGCCCACAACCTTGTTGAAATTGCGCCCCAGCAGTGGTATATGCTATTCTGACAGAAGCGTCCAAAACTCGACAGGTAACACAATTTCCGCATATTAGCACCACCGCTGCTGCCTGTTACTTGTGACAGACTTCTCTTGCGGGCTTGCCATGACGGATCCTTGCTCGCCTTGTAAGCGAAAGTACTCGTTTTACCCTCGCTTTTGTTTACGTGTACTGGCTTTTATTTTCACTTTTGGCTCAGCTTGTTTGCTTCTGGCATTTGAGGAGTGACGGATAGTGGTTAAGTAGTCATTGCTCTTGATATAGACTCCTCTATTTTTATTTACGATTGTGAGTGTCGTTGTCGATTTCGTGAAATGTGAACTTTGCAAGTAACGTTTTTCCATTTAAAACAAATGCACACCGCTGTTTTGACACATCTTATGTAACTCTGGTGTGTTTGAGTTTACTGTGTTTCCTGTGCAAATGAACGGTATCTGTAGCCAAGTTAAATGGTTTTTGAAACTTCTGCGCTCGTGTATTTATTTAATCTCCACCACTTCTTTTGCAAGAAAAGTAAATGTCCCACATTGTGCAATATGCCAACTCGCCGTGGTTCAAATCAGCAAAGCGTTAGTTCATGGTTAAACCATTATTGTGCCGTTCTGAAGATCAGTGCTTTTATAAATCTAGCTTTGTGATTTTGAAAAGATACAGTTAATATATGCACTGCAGCCATGATGATGGGGTTTCACCCTGTTTGACCTGTTCAGTTGGCATGCTGTCCCACTCGCGGGGAGTGCCACTGGCTTATCTGGCCTGACGGACTGTGATCACGTTACACAAAAATAACAACGTTGTTTTTCAATCAAATTCAGTGTGCATGGGGTTAAACTCCACAACTGTTTGTTCTTTTCCAGTTGATTCATAATTATATTTTAATCACGACAAGCATTTACATGCACTTGTCAAACTTAAGGCTTGTGGTCATTAAGTAATGTTTTTGTGGCTCATTAAAGTATCTTGCCAGTTTTTTTAAAAATTTAATTCTAGTGTATTTTTTTCCTCCCCACCAAATCACCATTTCAACACAAAATGAACAACCATTCATCCATTATCCAAACTATTTATCCTGACTAGGGTCACAGATGTGCTGGAGCCAGTCGCCTTCGGGCAGTAGGCAGGGAACACCCTGAAGTGTTTGCCAGCCAATCACAGGCCACACATAGAGAAACAACCATCCGCACTCACACTTATGGACAATTTCGAGTATTCCATTCACGTTCCATGCATGTTTTTTGAATGTGGGAGGGAACCTGAGTACCCAGATAAAACCCACGCAGGCACGGGGAGAAAATGCGAACTCCACACAGGAAGGCTGGAGCTGGAATCGCACCACAGACCTCTGCACTGTGTTGGCTGTGCTAACCAGACATGCTAACCAGTCCGCTACCCTAAATTCATTCATTCATTCATTCATTCATTCATTCATTCATTCATTCATCTTCCGAACCGCTTCATCCTCACTAGGGTAATGGGGGTGCTGGAGCCTATCCCAGCTGTCTTCGCGCAGTAGGTGGGGGACACCCTGAATTGGTAGCCAGCCAATCATAGGGCACACAGAGACGACCAACCATGAACGCCCTCACTCACACCTGAGGACAATTTTGAGTGATCAATCAGCCTGCCATGCATGTTTTTGGAATGTGGGAGGAAACCGGAGTACCCGGAGAAAACCCACGCAGGCACGGGGAGAACATGCAAACTCCACACAGGGAGGCCGTAGCTGGAATTGACTCTGCACTATGAAGTCGACGTGCCAACCACTGGAGTACCGGGCCGCCCCTCTGCCCTAAATTGATTGTTTTTATTTATAATTGGTAGCAGGGATATACAGAAAAGGGGAATCAGAAAAGAATCTTTTCAATATTAGTTCTGGGGTCAATAGTTGTTGTTTGTTGATTTTTGATCATTAATCCAAAAATCTCCATGATTTCACAGTGCAAATTGCTAACTTAACACATTTCCTTTTCCATTACATGGGCAAGACTCAAGCGTGGCCAGAAGCAGCTTCACCTCTCCTCAGATTGCGCAATCCTTCACTTGAGGAGGTTTGTAATGGGCAAGTCCCTGTTTCTGTCTCTTTTCACATCTTCATTCGATTGTTGTCAGACACTTTTAATATGGACTCTCATATTTCATAGTCAGGCTGATGTGGTTATTATTTGTGTTATATACCTGTATTTAGTTTTGCTCAGTGCTTTAAGTGTCAAGAAAAAATACAATAAAATCGAATAATGATAATCATCAATAATATGCATATTATATTCAAATGGTGTATCCAACAACTGTTTCATGCATCTTTATTTTCTCATCACTAATTAGCATGTCTACCTCACAGTTTTGAGGTTTGGCATTCAAATCTTGGTTCTGTATGGCGTTTACATGATCTCCATATGCTTGTGTGGGTTTCGTCTGATTACTCTGGCTTCCTCCCGCATGACCAAAACATTCAGGTTTGGCTCATGGAAGACAAAAGTGGTCATAGGTGTGAAGGTGAGTGAATGGTTGCCTGTGTGCCCTACGATTGGCTGGCACCCAGTCCACAGTGTATGCCGCCTCTCGCCCAAATTGAGCTTGGATAAGCTCTAGCTCACCTGCAACCCCGATAAGGACGAGCTTGACTGAAAATACATGGGGGTCGAAATGTGCCCTTCGTAAAACCTTGAATTGAACATTTTGAACATTCTTCATGTTTGTCATTGCCAACTACACTACCCATATAGTGTACCTTCAATGCATTTCAATGTGAATGTGTATACCTGTGTTCAGATACCACAATGCCTGTAGATAGAATGAGGATGCGGCCGTGGCTGGAGGAACAGATCAATTCCTGCCAGATACCGGGTCTCAAATGGGTGAACAAAGTAAGTACCTTCATTGGCACACGTCCTCCATGAGAAAGCGCTTTTAAGAATTGGTTGACTGAAAGCAATTGAAGTGACAAATCACGATTGTACTATTGAACTGAATGATTTGAGGAAAAGATTGAATTGTGACTTTTCTGAAAGGTAGTGCAATTTCGATTTCATTCATGATTTTCTTCAAATCAAGCTTCCGCACAATCTTCACTCTGTACTGGGTGTAACATTTACAAACATGACAGAAAATGACATCATAGCATGAAAACATTAAAAGCTCGTACTCTCATAATGCAAGGAGGCAAAAGAGACCGTGTGAGGGATGTGGTCCTTTTACCAAGGTTTTCTAAATGGATCAAGACAGCAAGACATGCTGCTTGCTGTCATTCATGTAAAAATATGCAGCTATGTGTAATAGTGTTCAATACCACTTTTTTTCAGACCGATACAGATATGAGTATTTACTCTTGAGTACTTACCAATACCAAGTACTGATATCACTCATACTTAGGATACATCACATTTTAATTAACACCATTACAGATAATTCTGAACAAAGATCTTTATTCTGTCTGACACGCATGATGATTCACCAATGTGTCAAATGGCTACCGTGTAGCACCAATTAATGGCGAGCAAAACTGACTTTTTTAACCACCTCAGAGCTGATAGGTTAGCATCCACAATTAGCTTGCCACTTCTGATTTGTGAGCTAGGGATGGATAACAGTGTTTAAAATAAAAAGACAGCTTTGATGAACATGAAATTACATCCCAAAATGATAATTCGTTCATTCCTGTTGTACATTGTACAAAGTCCTCAAAACTTTGGTGATGGTGATTAGTGATATTTATCTCTAGGAAAAAAGGATCTTTCAGATCCCTTGGATGCATGCTGCTCGCCACGGCTGGGACTTGGAGAAAGATGCTCCTCTCTTCATGGGATGGGCCATGCATACTGGTAATCCCTCTGGCTTTTTCTTTTGTCGGTACTGAAAGTAAAACCTGATACAAAACTCCATTTATGTTCATGTCATTTGACATATTTAGGGCTAAGCACCTGAATTAAATGATAAACACCATACATTTTTAGGAGACAGTATGGAAAATTGGCCGTAATGGGACATTGTGATTTCCTTGGCATATTGTCAAAGTGATCATTTGAAAGTGCAAATGGGTGCAGATATCTACAGTATATCAATAAAAGGTTGCATACTGGAATGTATCTGTTTCTTGCTTTCTTAATTCATGGCTAATAATCATTGTGAGAAATCGTGAACATGACCACGGCCTTTATTCCCATGAATATCCATCCATTCATTTTCTGTACTGCTTATCTTCGTTAGGGTTGTGGGCATGGCTGCCTAATAAAAGCTGATTTGAGCAAAAGTTTCAATCAAACTAGTAGCCCTTTGCGTTCATCCTTACCGAAGTAGTAACTTTCTGGTTTCAAAAGGTTGATTGGCACCTGGTTTACAAACACACATTTTAAGTGACAAAGGCTGGGTTCCTTTTCGAAAGCAGCTATAAAACCATTTGCTGCAATGTTGAACTGATTCATTCGATAAACGGAGACCAAACAGTATTCCAAGCAAGAGTACTGTAATTATTTATAGCATTCAATGCGAGACAAATGACTATTGTTGCTCTTTTTTGAGGGGAGGGAGGTGTCGAATGAAGCACTTTTCATCCTAATTAAGTAATGGGGCCAAGATTTTCTTCACAATACTCATTGGGGGGTAGGGGTCTGAGGTGTGGGGGGTTGTTTTGGGGGTAATTATTCAGGGAGTAGCTGGAGAAAAGAAAATGGTTATTTTGAATAAATACATGATAAGTTGTGACTATGTGACTTGATACTATGGTCTCATCTGTGCACATGCAGGTAAGTACCAGCCAGGAAAAGACCGTCCAGATCCAAAGACTTGGAAGGCAAATTTCCGCTGTGCCATGAACAGCCTGCCCGATATCGAGGAGGTGAAGGATAAAAGCAACAAAAAAGGAACAAATGCCTTCAGAGTCTATAAGATGCTGTCATCTTCGGAGAGAAGTATACGGAAAGGTAAGTGTTGCTGCTGGTCATTGAAGATTTAGCCTGTTTTCTTAATGTGTGAGCACTTACTACTTAAATGGTGACAATAAGGGTGTTCACACGGCACACATTTGCTCCGGCGCTGCATTGATGTATTTTGTTGCGATATATTTTACACTGCAGCAAATTGTGTGGAGCATTCACACGTACAAAGCCGCTGAGCATGTCAGCACCGGCACAGCGTCGGTGCAGCCCCACTTGCGTTCACACGGCAGTTTCTGCAGCGGAGCAAAACGACAGAAAGCAAATGAGCTGTCGTGTTGGTTCCTTTTAAAACGTATACGCAACTCAAGCGACTACTGGACAGGCACGTCCTTCTCCTTCTCGGTCTCCGTGCCTTCTGCTCGAGAGTGACCCTAAAATGTAAATCAACGATGACTTCAATGACACTCAGAAAAGCAAACACGTAATGCGCCAAACAGGAAATCACTAAATAAATTATATTGGGGTGCGGGGGTTGTGAACACACAACAAAGGAACAAACAACTCCGAGACAGTCCAGTCTCCTACAAAAGCAAAGATGTTACCAGCCAAGTCTTGTGTCGTTATTAAACAAACACATGACGGAAATCGGACACAGCCTGAAAGCAACGCATTCTCGCCGTACGTTATCAACTCTTCACAAGCATTTGCTCTGGAGCAAATTTAACCCAGTTGCGTTGACACGTGCAAATTTACATCGGTGCTGCTTCGCAAATGAGCATTGGCTCTGGAGCAAATTTTTAAACCACCTCCCTGAGGTGGATCAGATTTGGACCGGCGTAAGCTGTTTTCCGGGGCTACGCCGGAGCTAATTTGCACGTGTGAACGCTCTACTGGGGCAGCCCCGGCGTAGCACCGGACCAAACCTTGCCGTATGAACACCCCTAATGGTTCAAAAGGTTCAAACTGGATTTCTGTGTGATGTTAGAGGTGTACTTTTCTCAAATTCTGATCTCATCTAGAATCAAAGTCCTATGGTGCATTTGACGATGGCATTTCACTGTAATTTCATTTGCTTTACGCGAAGGAAAGGATGTGGCTTTTCCTTGAATATCTGTTTTCCTCTGGATATGCATTTAGGGAAGAAGAGGAGCAACAAAGAGAGTGGTCTCAAAGGGAATAAAGAGGTAGCTAAAACTCACACATCAGGGTTTTTCCTGGCTCAAATTGAGGCAGAGGTGGTTCCATCCTGACCATGCGTTGTGACGTGAACGTATTCTATAAATTCAACGGACTCGCTCTCTTTGACAGGAAACATACTTTAAGAGTTCCAATAAGAATATGACCGTTATCTTGTTGAAGCATTTGTTTCTTAAAACGTGCCTAATAAAGGCCTCTTCTCAGTGTCCACAAACTCTTGGGTAAGGATTCATAAAGTTCACTCACAAGTACCGCAATGTGAAAAAGTGCAGTGGAAAGGGGGGGAAAAAAGTCAAGAGAGTAAACGCACAAGCGAGCACTGCAGTGTATGACTTGAAGCAAGCTAGCAAACCTAACGTCATCCGGCCATAAATCAGAAGTGAGGCTCGTGTCCCTATTTCCTTCTGTCAGGGTATGCAGACGCATGACACCACCTGTTGTAGAAGATAGCGGTGGCTCGGAAGTCTAAACTGTACGCGGCGAGTGCTTTAGTAGCCCGCAAAAGTCAGTCGATGCTAAAAGGTTGGTCGCCGCCAAGTGCCCACAACATCATTGGGGAAATCAGATTGTATCATTTGAGCCACTGGCTCCTCTTTGGCAGAAGGTTTGCACTTTTATTTTCTTGACAGCACCGTTTTCGTTAGCTTTCAGAATGCCGTCGTTTAAAAAAAAAAAGTTTTTAAATGTTAGATTTATTGACAATACCTCGTCATTCTGACATTTATCGTGCATCCTGAGTTTGCGGTGTGTTTTGGGGCGGCACTTGAACCGTTGCTTCAGGTCTTTCTTGTGCATTGCTGTTGATATAGCGCCTCCATAGTGGCGGAGTGCCGCAACTGCAGTTAAAATACAAAGCTGCCACAGAGGGACATCGATCCCACAATCAGCACAGAGGGAGCTTTCTGCTGGGTTGAGCGACATCAATCGGTCTGGTTGGGGGCGGCCGCCACACAATTTTGAAAGCAGGAAAAACCCTGGACATGCAACACACAGCATTGTCAAGACAGCAGTGTCTTTTTTTTGCATACACCAAGAAGATGCTGAAAATTAACTCACTGGCAAAACTACTTTTTCTATTACATCCAGAACACACACTGTTACACTACAGTTTGCTGACCACAAGTAATAGCGCCGCTACAGAAGTGTCGCATGTATGTCCAGTCAGATTGTGCTAATATGGAACTGTAATTGACACGTGATGACCTGCTTGTTCAAATGGTCACTATCTTTTATCAGGTTACATTGTCTCAGTCAGTGTTCAGCACTGTGATGTTCTTGCGTCTCGGTCATCCATCGGGATGACGCCAACACAGTTGAATCGACTCTTATCCATTTAAATACTGACTCCCTGTCTTTATCCCCCACCACCCACCCTACTCGCTCTCTCTCAGGGAGCGTCTCCGTCTTTTGACAGCGCCCCTCTTCTCTTTCATGTACAAGTTGACGACTTCAAACAAGAACGGCAGGATGAAGTCGAGATGCCCCACACAACCAAAGGTGCCTCGGCTTGTGTTAAGTTGTACTTTAACAGCAGACCTACCACATCTAGAACACTTGCACATCTGCAGAATATGCAGTTTTGCTTTCCAAGAAGATTCACACTGATATCTTCTGTGTCCATGTGCAGATATTTCTGGTGAAGAAGAACATGTGATTTCAAACGATCTCTTACCATTTGTCTGCCAGACAATTGAAGTGAAAACCGAAAATGAAGAGGAGTCCGTTAGCTCCTCCCACTTGTACCCTTTTCAAATCTCTCCTGTGTCTTCATTTGGCGGTGAGTAGGCACACAGGCACGTCACATGACACCAAATTTGTGGGACAAGTAGATTTGTGATGTGGAATAAGGTTTCCGGAATCCGAACCGAAATTAAGCAAGACATGCTACTACTCTATATTGTTCACCGACGTTCCTGATCTTCTCAATCGTAATAGCCGAAGCTAGAGAGGCTAACTACTATTCTTATCCACAAGCATCTTATTTTCATACTCTCAGACCCACACAGATTTTCGAAGGCATGTTTCGCCTTGTTGGTCGGAGGGTTAAACTCGGGTGCTGGCAGCAGACTGCCGAGTTGAAAGTTGTCTATACATTGGCCGAGTGGTAGATGAGACGTCAAAACTGATCATCGATTAGTCGACTTCAAACTTTCATTGTCAACGTGTTGTCGTGAAGTCGACAAGGCGACAGATGGGTTCAACACCCAGTGAACAGTGCTTCACAAAATCCTGAAAAAGTAGCACAGTGAGAGAAATGAGCGATATTATAGCTCACTTGTGTCAAACTCAGGACCTTGGGGCCAGATCTGGCCCGCCACATCGTTTTATGTGGCCCGCGAAAGCAAACCCAACATGTGAACTTCAATGATGCTTGCTAAAAACTTCTCACATGTAATGAATAACAGATATGGTAGGAATTTTCTTTTTACCAAACCCCTCATTAGACTCACTGAAAGAACAGTTGAATAAACCATTATTCTTGACTTTTTGATATGGTTTGACAGACAGAACGGCCCTCCAAGGGAAATGGCGACTGCAATGTCGCCCGTGACAAAAAATTAGATTGACCCCCGTGAATAATTCCGAAACACTGTCACATAATCAATTAGCAAATTTAAGTGAGTCTTGAGTGTACTGTTGATGCGACAGTGGCGTTTCTCGATTGTTTTTTATTCATTTATAAAGCATTAACAACATATGCATGAGACGGATCGCGTGGCTCACTTTAATGGTTTGTATTATTGTTTATGCGAACACAAGGGAAAATAAAATTAAAAAAACATGGTCTATTGTCCATGGTTATAAAGTTACATAATTCATTCTTTATGTCAGCAGAGTCTGTATAGCATTTGTCTTATCTTATCTAAAGCTGGGAACAGAGTGCTCATGCTTGTGAAACAGACCATAACTGCTTAACAGCAGTTTTGTGTTCTCAGCTCGGAGCTATAAGCCAACTGTGAAATGAACTTATCATTGTGACGACCTCAACTATACATTTGAGGTCGTTTCTTGAAGCCCAACATACCATGTCATTTCTGAAGTGGATTTCCGAATTGATTTTCTCTATTTTTGGTCGCAGTTCTCATGTGCTTGCTAATCTAACCTGTCATTCCAAGCACAGCCGAGTCGATCACTTGCCAGCTGTTATCAATCCATCCTTACTGCTTCTTTCAATGTTGTCTGATTGATGATTGCTAGTGGGTGACTATACGGGGTTTGAATCTATTCTTTTTGTCACTGTTTTTTTGTTTTGGAAAATCAGAGTTCCGGTTGCCTCTCTTTTTCTTTATTCCACTGTGCTTGGTTCAAAATTTTAATTTGGTTTCCTTACAGGGAGCGACACAGACAGCGACATTGAGGACACCCAACAGGTGAGTCGACTGTTCTACACTAATGCAAACGCACACACACACACACACACATACGCGCCCGCGCAGATGCGCACCCACACATGCACACCCACGGGATGGCCTTGGCCACGAACTCCTCGTATCAAACATTAACAGGCTTGTTTTATAGTCCAATGTACCTGCATCGAATGGAACACGCAGAGGTATGCACAAACAGATTAAATTGCCCTCAGGACCCCCATTTCTCCATAAATTGGATTTCTCTCTATTTGCAGTGCTGAAGTGATAATAACAGTAAACATGGAAAAAAGTACCGTATTTTCACGACTATAAGGCGCCATTAAAAGTCTTAAATTGTCTCCAAAATGGACAGGACGCCTTATGGTGCGGAGCGTCCTTTATATGCGCTGAGTTCCAAAATCTGACTTGACAGCCGACACGCTGTTTATATAGAGAAAAGGCGGAAGTGACTGTGGCCAGGCATGCGGGAGAGAAGTCGGCCAATCAGGGAAGGGCGGGCGTGTATATATACATATATGGAGAGGGAGAGAGAGAGAGAGAGGGAGAGAGAGGACAGACAAGCTAGTCCGCCAATGGTGAAGGGTGGGCGTGTAAGTGGACGCCTCAAGCCAGTACCAACACTTGTATAGAGTGTGGCAATGTGCTTTGTTGCAAAACAACTCCGGTTTTGGTTTCTAAGAACCCCTGAAAATAAATTCGACAAAAAGACACGCCTACGAAGCTCAGTTCAAACTTAAAGCCACCGGTTATGCTTTTGGCATGCGTGCCCATCTCACAGCAGCGGTGAAAAAACAAGTCAAGCAAATGAACTCTGAGCTTGCCGTTATTCCCGGAGGGTTGACTAAAGAACTCCAACCGCTGGACATTGGCATCAACCGGGCGTTCAAAGTAAAGTTACAAACGGCATGGGAACAATGGATGATCGGTGGCAAACACAACTTTACAAAGAGTGAGAGGCAGCGCTTGGCGAGTTACGCCACAATACGCAACAACGAGGGGGGAGGCGGCGTTTTTGATGGATTACGGTACTTGCACAATTGTTCAATTCTTTCTACACACACACGCGCTGCCACCATGTTTCGCTCTGTTCTTTACTTTCAAATGTGGGAAAGCTTCACACGAGAGAAATGTTGACTTTGCTGTTGGTACTCCTTCTTTCCTCTCGGCAATGCGTAGCAACTCACACTAGCATGCATTCAATGACAACTGAGATGTGCAGTCCTCTGCTTCTGATACAGAGGATGAGGACTTTGATGGATTTCTGGGTGATGATTGATCGAAAAACATGAGAACATTGTACGATGGCTAAATAAAATACACCCAAACTCAGTTCTGCTTTCGTTGCCTTTTTAAAAACGTGTTTTTATCTTATCTGTATGTCTTGGCATGCTACCGTATGCTTCAAGCTAACGTGTTAGAGTGCGCGCATGCATGCCGTATGTTTAAGCTGGCGTATGTTTTACCACTGTAAAACTGCGCCCATTCGTACGATGCGTCCTGTGTATGTGTAAAATACAGAAATGTCACGCATTACTGAGACTGCGGCTATTAGTACGATGCGTCGAATAGTCGTGAAAATACGGTAAGTACAGCTGTGACTGAGCGTGCTGTCTCAAGCTGTGTGACTCGTATGCCGCACGTGATTCATAACCTTGAAATATCGTATCGTCAGGAATATAGTCAAGCAAAAATACCCTAAACTGGAGATAGCTAGGGATGATTACCTGATCGGAAATCAGGACCAATCACGTGATTGTGAACTGACCGAGTTATCGAGTGAAAAAGCTTTTTTTCATTTTCAAACCATTTAAAGCTCAACAAACCCACAAAATGAACCCAAATGTGCAAACATCTTGCCCAAAAAAAACATTGTGGCTTCTTTTTACACACTGTTTCACAATGTTCTGATCTATTTATATCATTATTTGTATTATTATAACTATTGGTAGCAGAGCAGTCAGTTGATGCCAACAGAGCTGCGGACACACACACACACACACACACACACACACACACACACACACACACACAACACATCTCCTCCCCTGCTCTCAGCTCCTCCCCAGGCAGTGGCAGAGTGGCGGTTTTGACCTTATGTCATCCTCGAAGAGTTGAGAGCACGACAGACAGGTTTGACAGGTGTGACACGTCAAAGTGACATAACTTCAAATAGAAGTCAAATTATTTGGTGACAAGCAAGCTTGTTTCCCCCTGGTCGCATTTATTAAACAAAGTCATAAATCAACAGTGTCATTTCAAATGTCACAAGTCACGGACGTACGCAACAACTAGGTAGTCGTGTGAACTCCTAATTTTAGATTCTGACTCGGGTGATTAAAAAGCGTGATGGGCACATCGCTACCTTGTATTTAAGAATTACAAACTAAAATACAAGTTTCAACCCATGCCATCATTGAACCGGACAATTAGGCAGCACAATGTTTTCCCAGTCTGTCAGCAAGCCAGCGAGGCCCACCACGCGTATGTATGTCTACTCACAGTATGAGTACTTTCACCATCCTTGTCATTTTCATCCTTTTGCTGTGACTCACAGGGTGTCAATCCAGCATGGAGGCAGGATCGTGGCAGGTCAGTTCTGAGGGTGTCTCCCTCTTCCCTACCTGGCATGGCCACCTTCGTTAGAGGGAGCAAGCCTTGCTGCAGAATCACCACCACGCAAGACCCCGACCCACTCATCAGCTATCACCCCGACGACTGGCCAACGCCCTACAGCCAGAACTCCCTCACGTCTTCCATACCCAGCCAGACTCACGAAATGCGGGCCAGTGTCATTATGAAAACCTCAGATGTCACCTCCTCCTAACCTCAAGACGACAAGTTCCTAGTTTTATTTAAGTCAGACATTACCAAGCAGGGATTGTTGGGCCATCATTGAGTGGCGAGCACATTGCCGCGTTTCTGCGTCTTTGCCACGAAGATGCCCTGTTTGAATTCGTCTTCTGCCATTCTCTGCAAATGCACTGCCTGCATTCAAGACGATGCACAGGCATTTTGGTTTACTTTACATCATAACCGTTGGAGCTGCGTGGATGCGCATCTTTCATGTAGGGAGGTGGCTGGAAGTCATTGTATTAATTACAGTTACAATAATTATGATCATAATTACCTTTTGAATGCATTATTTGCAAACATTTTGAATGTCATTCTTTACGACAGCCTTTTTGACAATTGGATCTCGAGATCCAAATGAGAAACTATTTCTCCCGGCTCCCCAAAATCTGAATTTGATATTGATTCATCGATGATAAATAAAACAGCAGATTAGAAGAAGACAACAGAAGAACATATTCCAACAAACATGAATCAACAAGCATTTGCTGAAGTTGACAACCTTTCTCTTACACACACAATCAAAGGTAACCTCAAACCTTTTTTAGGTCCATACCCTGAATTTGGGATTGGCTGTAGGATTGTGAAATCTCTGATTGGCAGCAACCTATGCGCTTACCAAAACACATCAAATTTAAATTCTGTGTGACTCAACCCATTGCTTCATGAACGTTGTTAGTAGGCGGTAGAATAATCGACTCTAAACACGTGCGAGTTAAAACAGTAGTTTGGTGGCAGTATGCAGCACGCATAGAACCAGTTTGACAAGCTTGTATTCATTCCTCCAGTTCATACCTACCGTAAGATGTGCCTTATGAATTGTGCCTATCGCACAATTCATATCTTTTCAATACAGCAGTTCTGCCATGGCGACTCCCCACAGAAAGGTTTTAAAATTACCAAGCAAGCTGAATTTGAATTGTAGCAATATCTCTCCTCTCTCTCTCTATAAAACTTACTTGATCATGTAAATCCAATTTCATAGATATGCAAAGCACTGTGCTGTTTTTTTTTTATTGAAAGCACGTTAAGTTGTTTTAATGACCACTGTGAACAGGAGCAAACTGCACGCAGAGCCTGTTCAAGCGTTCGTGTGAACGCCTGCCTATTGTTTTAGGATGCACTTGTAGCTTTTTGAAACCTCTTTCAATTTTACTTAATGTGAAGGAAAAAAAGACCCTTTTCTTTTTAAGAAGACAACCAAAAACTCACTTTGTTTAAACACTTTGTAGTACAAGTTTTAACTGCAAAGTCGTGAAAATATTGCGTGATTGTTCACAGTTGCTGTTGTGTAGAGTATGCTGGAAAGAAATTAATTAAGGGAATATGATCTGTCATAACTTTTTATATTGCTACCCATTTGCTCCATGTATGTGCGCCTACTCTCACTTGGAAATCATGCCGTGCTTGCGATGTAGATCGACTTTTATGTACGGATTTACTCCTACAGTACAGGTGCACTCAAAGTTATTCAAACGTCGTTGCAAAAGGTTACAAACGGAGAATACTGTAGTTTGTAAAGAACCAATAAAAAAAAGGAACAATTTTGATTGAGGAACACAACGAATATTACTAGCGAGCATGATGTTGTGAGAAGAATATAAGTTTGTACATCTGGAAAGTTTGAACCGTACAACCGTATGTACAATGTCCTCCAAATTCCCACAACAATTGATGTAAAATAAGGAAAGCTGCAGTAATGCAGCATCATATGAAGGGAAGACTGGGCACATAGGAGTGAACTAAGGTAGTCTCATGGTCAGCAAAGAACAGGATGTGAATTCGCCCTCAAGTGCAATGCAATGGCATCATTGCTGTTTGTTTGCATACTTTTGAGCCTCTTGAAGTAAATACTTTATAGACACAGAGGGCCTGATTTACTCAATGTGGGTGTTTGCAAAATTAAGTGATTGTGCACACCAACAGATGTCCGATATACTAACCGGGCGCACCCAGGAGGGCGTCTGCCAAATGGGCAAAATAGCCTTGCAACTTATTCCCCTTGTTTGAAAGGCAGATGTAAACCGGCACTTCTGTGTCTAGCAAAAGCCGCTTTTTCATTGTACCGTTTCCACAACGGAATGACCTCACTTGGCCCAGGGTGGTTGCTTTTCCATCTCACTCTTTTTTAGGGCTGTGTGTTGACAATGACAAAGCTTTTCATGAGGTTTCTCTGAGGTGGTTCAAAAATGCAGGCGAGCAGGGCCACAATGTCAGTTATCCGATTGGCTGTATTTAACATCACAGCAATTTTAATCGCCGCAAAACCAGGGGCCAAGATTCAACGGTGAAATTTTATGGCAGGACCCTGCACAAGTGTGCGTTGTGTAGTGAAGGCTTGCACAGTTCAGCTGATCACGCCCCACTTGATTGGCGCCTTTTGTAATAGAAAAGTAATGGTGGCCAGGCCGATCTGGAACCTGTAATGGAAAAGCTGCGGAAAAAAACTGCAGTTATTGTGGCGAAGAGGAAACACACTGAAATATGAGGTGATGGGAAGGATGAATCTTTTCCGCTCGAGCAAACATTTCATAAAAGCGAAAAACAAAAATGATCGAGACATACATTGCACTATTGTGCCTACTCATCCTATCCAAGCTGGTCAATGGGAAATAACCTCAATAATTTCATTTCCACCACCTCCAACTCTGCTTCCTGTTGTGCCATTGTCCTCAAGTCGTACACTTTATTTTACAAACTTTTACCCTCATCCGAGCAAAGACCCCTTTATTACGTAACACATCTGACCATTGTGAATACCAACAGCGCTACCTAAAGCGCAAAATATATATATATATATATTCATTCATCTTCCGAACCGCTTGATCCTCACTAGGGTTGCGGGGGGTGTTGGAGCCTATCCCAGCTGTCTTCGGGCAGTAGGCGGGGGACACCCTGAATTGGTTGCCAGCCAATCACAGGGCACACAGAGACGAACAACCATCCACGCTCACACTCACACCTAGGGACAATTTAGAGTGTTCAATCAGCCTGCCACGCATGTTTTTGGAATGTGGGAGGAAACCGGAGTACCCGGAGAAAACCCACGCAGGCACGTGTAGAACACACAGGGAGGCTAGAGCTGGAATCGAACCCGGTACCTCTGCACTGTGCTAACCACTGGACTACCGGGGCCTATATATATATATATATATATATTAGAGCTGTCAGTTTAGCGCGTTTTTATTGGCATTAATTTAAATGAATTTTAACGGGATTAAATTTTTTCTCGCGAGATTAACGCGGCACACGTCACAAGCGGATGTTACTTGTTTGGAACTATTTTGTGTGGAAGGTTACAGTGTTCTGCGTCTATATAAATAGAGCGGGTGGAGCTTCTCTGTGTTTGTCTGACAGTGGTAGCGACCTAGCGAAAATAAAACGAAATGAGGTCTACACAAAAACTGTAGAGAGACTTCCGCACAAGAAGGACCAACACAATCAACATAGCCTGACTGTGTTAGGGGGAGGGACCCCCCGCCCCTTTCAGAATGGTTATTCTTCAACAAACATACAGAAACAGACTGCTGTGTTGAAAGCAAACTTGAGAAAAACGAAGTATGCAACCATGATTTAAATCCACTATAGGCTGAGTACTAGTGTACCTTAGATGTGCACTGTTGTTATATTGCTCTGTTTTGATTTCATAAAAAAAGCTGTTAAAGCAGCTGTTATGTGACAAAATATTTTTTTTACCGTTATTGATGGACAGTAATATTGTGTGAGAGATTATGTGTGAATAACTGCACCAAGTGAAAAATGTTCATGTAAATTTGAAAATCGAATTTGTTATTTCAGTAAATATTTGCATTTGGCACATAATAACTGATTAATGATTCCATGTTGATGAGAGCATTAAAATGGGGAGAAAAATAGGACAAAAAATGTAAAAGGAAATTCAGAAACGATAAAAAATGTGTGAGTAATCACGATTAATTTTTTAGTTCATTTGAGTTTTGATGACAGTTGCATTTTTAATTAGATTAAATATTTTAATCGTTTGACAGCTCTAATATATATATATATATATATATATATATGTGTGTGTGTTACTTCATCAAATTGTACAGTGTACACAATTTAGCACCTGCGTAGTTGCAAATGTAGTAAATTAGGCCCCAAATGGTTTGAGGCTGGAAAGTACTGTCATAGCTCGCACATTTGTTCTTTAATTGCATCAACGTTTGCATCTGACAATCTCAGGACAATCCCCGCCCACACCCCAATGCACTAACTGACAAATTCACTGATATGCTCACTTCTGGATTCTGTTGGCAAATGTGCATACAGTATCTCCCGTGCGCTTGCAAGCTGCTTCAGCACTTTATATTCTGTTTTGTGTGTGTGTGTGTATTCTTGATCTGTGCCTTCGACACTGTGTGCTGTCAAGCCATTTGTGCTTTCGACTCCAATCAACGACACATGCAAGTTCGAGCGTTGCAAGGATAAGAAAGATTGCAAATATTGCTCACTGAGTTACTCAGGTCAGAGTGTAAGAAATCCTCAAATGGCGGATCCTCAGGGCTTCAACTGTTTTACCATGCACCTTGATCAGTGAAGATTTGTGTCGACCATTGAATTGACTCGAAAGTCTTGAGCCAGTGCTGCCTCCTTGAAGTTTAAAGCCGGTTGTATTTTTTGAGCTTTGGAAAGTTGATGTCCATCTGCACCGCAGAGCATGGCCATGACTCCGAGCAGTTTTGGTTGAATGTAAGAAGAGCTTTCATTGTGATATCATCCCGATACTTCTGTCAGCACTCTCTCTCACCATCCAGAACCACCAATGAGTCTGCTCCATTGGCACCTGTACGTGCCCATGCAATGCACTATTCTTTGGACCATGATGGCTTGTTTTCATTTTCCCTGCAAGTGCTGCTAGCCTAACAATAGAATTTCTTCTGCAAAGAAAGTATTCTGCCAACATCCGCTTTTGTTGTCCAATCATCAATCAAGTGTTCATACAATAGTTCTCGTTCGCGTGTTATGGAATGTACACTGTTAAAAACAAAACCTCAATTTGGGCAAGGCAAGTTTTGTGTTTTCCCCAAACAATTCAGCAAATAGTTTTGGAGCAAACAACTCTCTTGCTTTGTTGTACTAATGTTGTTGACCTAAACGCTAATACTTTATGTTCTAAATGTAGTCCAACATAAATAACTGTTTGCCAAAAAGCTCATTGTGTTTTTTACAGAGTATCCTAGCTTACTTTGGAAATGGGGTAGACTCAAACCTGGTTTCCTCCCTTCAGATGTACTGAAGCTTGGCATGACTAATATGTTAAATATATCTCAACCCAATCGAATATGATTTTACTCAGAAAATAAAGAAAATCCACTTGTCAAAATACTTGTGCTCTCAACTGTATATGAAACAGATGAAGAAATATGCTCACGAAAAGTTGTCATTCTGCTTTTTAATGACTACATTTCTGCACAGTATTTAGGCAAGCAGGTATGGCATTATTAAAAAGACACAACTTGCTAACTTGGAATATAAAGTTCAGACGACGACATTGTATGGAGAATGTTTAGTAATTGCCCATGGCTCATATCGGAAGCCTTTGCTTTGAATGCCAGCAGCAAAGAAACTAAAGCTTGGAAACCCTCTGAAGCATTGATGCAATTGGAAATCTGCTATATATACAGTATTTTTAATTGAATTCAATTTGAAATGGGTTTAAGAGCTCTGATAGCCTTACCAAACGTGCCTTCTTGTTTTGATTCCTTTGTCAAACATGTCAGCAAGTTTTCATCCTCTTCAGGTATTTATGTTACTCTGCTTTTACTCGCCACTGGCACACGAGCAATAATCTTTGAACGGACCAAATTAAACTATTGTTATTTATTCTACCAATTGTGCTTACCGTAAATGTGCCAGCATCAACTCACTTGCGAATCTGTCCAGTAGACCGAGGTTAAATGAAAGCAGTATAATTTTACGAGCCCATAACAATTTTGAATGCAGTGTTTTTGGTGAATTGAAAGTATTAATCTAATTTATGCATTTTTGAGTTCAACTTCTTAAAGGACTGTGGTTTATCTTCTGTCTGTCACACTTTATGTGAATTCGATTGCGTTTGTGATTTGCTTTGAAACTGGCAAGTAAGTTCACTGGTTGACCTTGAGAATCAATCCCCGACTTCGTTTGCCATCTTGCAGTGCTCTTAACCGCCTCAAAGGCAATACCCGCAAACAGTGAACTTCGGTTGTCTGCTGTAAAATGATTAGAACAAAGCGGTGTCATGTACTCCATGAATATACAAATGAAACGCCAATGCATTTAAGTTATCCATCTGTCTCACCCATAAAGTACACTTTTTATTTGAGAAGGAACAACTGGGCAGTGTGCCAATTATTGACACTGCGCGTGATATGGTGAATCGCTGTGTAAATCTGAATAAAGACTCGTTTTTTTTTCCCTGGTCCCTCATTTTTACAATGTTGAACAGATGCATATTGCTTTGAGTTTGCACCCATAAAGGTCAGAGTCCAGTTTTATATGGCTTGATTTGGAGAAACAACTTCTACCTGTGGTAAACTAACACTTTCGTCACTACTGTTGGAGTTGCATTGTGCGTTGTGAGAAAAGATTCATCCTGTGCCAAAGGTTTACAAGTTTGTACATGTCTGGCTTGTGCAAGACTGACAGTCCGTTGATGCACCAAAAAAAGGTTTCCCCTCGAAGAGGTTACTTTGCAAGTCTCTTTCAGTTTGACTAAAAACAAACAGTAACTGCTGTTTCAGTTTCAGTAACTATTCTCATGTTTCGACTTCCTTCCCGTCTTTGAAGCCACTGGTTTGTTCGCTCTTAGAATGGTAGATAGTTTATTTTACAGACACAACTTCCTTGACATTATCTTTTCCACACACTCGATTTGGATCGCCATTTCCTCCAAAACGTCCTGCTTCACGTCTCCAACTTTCCCCTAATTCAAACAACACCCTGTCACCTCTCTTTCTGTACGTTTTTGAGGGGTGGACGACAACCTCTACAACAGGGGTGTCAAACTTATTTCACATTGCGGGCCACAAACGGCCTCGGTAGATGTCACGCGAGCCAGAGCATTAAAATGATACCATACTCTGCTATAAATGACCAAAATATCATGTTTCCTTTGTTTTGGTATAAAGAAGCAAAAGAAAATGAAGAAAATGTTGAAATTGAATGAACATATCTTTTCCAAAACATTTCATGAAACATCTTAGATTTCCTTAGACACATGTACAATTTACTTTCATCATTCACATATATGCATTGCAACTGATCCCACTGATTGTACAAAGGCGCAAAACCTGTAAGATTAAATGAGATTGATAAAGAAAGGAATTTTTAAACCATTTACACATGTGCATGTGAAATCTAAATTTAATCCCTGCCTACACCTTACAAACTAAGGATTAAATGTGTAATGAAGAAAGTGTTCACGTCTTGTTAATGTGTAAACTTCATACATGAAACAGATACATCGTCGGAGAATACGGCGTTGATGCTCATGCTATCTCGCTAGCAACTACATAGGTAGCTGGCTTTTACCGCTACTTCACTGACTTGTCGGCTCTGTATGAAAGTTGACTGCTCTTTTCCTCAGACCTGCCTGCAATTCGTTGATCTTATCTCTTCTCAGTTGTCCTTCAAGCCGTCATATTTTTCGCTGTGAAGACTCTCATAGTGGTGTCGAACATTATTTTCCTTTCAAACCGAAACTTGTTGCAAACACACCAAGCACAAAGGTTTTCCATGCATTTCTATGAATAAATAGGACGTGGTCCATTTTTCATTGAAGATTCTACACTCCCTATCTATTTTTCTCCATTTGGATAATGACATTTTTGCTAATGAGGTGAGGGATACAGACTAGGGTAGAAACAACGTCGTAACAGATGACGCATTGATACCATCTGTTGTGTTGGGTCTGTCTCAGTGACAGACTGAGACTGCTGTTGTCTTCTACTCTAATCAAAAGAGTGTGGATAATCGATGAATTGCATCTTATTAAAAATGTTCAATCCGTGTCTTTCATGCATTTTTTTCAACTTTAAAATTTATCCCGCGGTCCTGATTGAACCTCCTTGGGGGCCTGTTCTTTTCCGTGGGCCTTATGTTTGACACCACGGCTGCTATAACTTATCTTCCCAGTAGAATCAGGAAACCAAATGTAATATTCATCTTATGTAACAGAGGAAGACATGAGTCTCAATATTGAGAAAGCTCACTGAAACGTAGAACGGCAACAAAGCCAGAACTATTGAGTCCGGTTGATGTAACAACAGATGCGATCATAAGAGAATGTACTATCTCGTTTTATTTAATGTGTGTCTTAAGCCATCAATGGCCCCGTAACATTTTGTCAGAATGTATGTACAAATAAATACGCGCATATATGCATTTGTGCATTCGTGCTTGCATGTATGTGTGAATACATGAATGTACAATATATATGTACAGACAAAATGCATACTAAAAGTACATAAAAAAGAAAAAATATATATATAATTATTACCATGGTGTACCATCCAGAATCTTTCTCTTGTGAAAACCATTCCAGTAGTCTTAGGAAATCAGCCAAACACATTACCCCTCAATGATGATCACATTTTAAATCCATGTGATTTCTTGCAGCCCATGATAAGAAAACATTAGAATCAAATGCAATTGTAGGAAAATATGTTGTAATAATTTATTGATATCGAAAATATAACGATTAAAACATTGAATAAAGGAAAGTTAAAAAAAAGAGCCCTATTATAGTGTGGTGAATAAAACCGTTTTTTGTGTTGCTTTGTTTTGTAGTACCGTAACTGTCCAGCAGATAGCACCGTCGGTTTGCAAATCGTCTTGTGAATTAACTGTTGTCTCATGCTGATGCTGACATGGCAGGATCTGTCCGAGCTTGTAGCTGTAATAAGCACCTGTGGGGCCTCCAACCCACATATATGTGGATATATAGGCTGTAACATGTGTAGGCTATTGATGTAATGATATCTGTCTGTCTGTCCATCCATCCATCCATCCATCCACCTGGCTGTCCGCCCATACATGAAGTGTATGCATCTCTCCAATAAAAGACTATTCAGGAGATATCTCAATACATAGGGTGCGATACGATTCAAGGACACTTTTTAAAGTGCAATGATTCGATTTAACTCTAATCAGTTGGATCCCGATTGGATTTGATATCAAGAGTTCCTTCGTTTTGCAATATGAATGAATTTGTCAATTTGTCATACATCCAAGTATATATATATTTCTATATAGATATAGATATATAGATATGTATGTGTGCAACACACACACACACACACACATTCGAGGTTCATTCAATAGGTCACTCTTTCGGCATATGGACTTTTTTTAAAACTTATGCCTGCAACACGCCTATTCACACACTTTTCCCATCCGTGCAGTTTCCATATTCATACTCATTGTAAAAATATTTGGACTGATGACTTAGCCAGTCATTCACAACACATTTGACTCTAATATTAATATAATATTGAAGGATGAAACCTGATACAGTAATTAACATTCATCAACATTACCTTCTGAGAAAGGCAAAGAGGCTTGTGTTGATCGCTCTCATTTGACTCGTACAATCCCTTTTGGTTCACTCGGTGACTTTTCTGCTGGAGGCGCTGACGGTGTTGCTGAGGTTTTTAATTGGCAGGGCGCGCTAAGACGTTCATTTAACTTCTTATTAGTTGAAAGAAATCTAAAGTTTCTTTTTTGTATCAGATAAAGGTCTTTTTTTGTGAAGAATATAAACTCATACTGTGCTGACAGTTTCGGCTGTCACTTTGGCTTTCGTCTGAGCTGTCACTGGTTCATTGCAACGTGCTTAAAAAAACAGCTTAATCTTAAAAATAAGGCTCCCCGGCCCGGTCAAGGCTGCGAACCAATTCTCTGCCACCGCCATTGAAGCAATTTGTCTCTGTTGATGGTGCCATCCCCGACGAGCGGGCTTACACAATCTCACACAGTGTGTGTGAGTCTGGCAAGGGGTTGTAGATCAACTCATCAAAAAAAGTAAACAGAACACGTCATCGTGAACTCCTTTGTTGCTTAGCAACACTACTGTCCGACTCGTACATTGGAGCACATTTTTTTGAAAACGTGTCTGTCTGGCAAACGGAAGCAAATCTCCTTATTTTTGAAGGTACAATTGTCTCTCACTTTTGAAAATGAAAGGTAGTCTCCCAGACGAAACTCAGCCGAGACTACGAATTAACAGTCAACTATTTCAACAATCATCCAGCATGGCAACAAACTCATGGCATAGGTCGAAGCCAACGGATTGAAAGATGATCGTAAACGGCTTCGGGGCGCGGCACATCCTGAACTGGAAAAGGCACATTTCATTTGCTGACTGTATGTTTTTCAGGGTGTAAGCAACATAAGAATATTTCAGAAAGTATGAAACAGAATATAATTTAGGTAACTGTAACATAAAAGAATATAATGCTCAAATATAAAATGATAAGAATTAAAAATTGAACAAAAGCTTACAAGGAGATGAAGTAGGAATGCTACAGTTGTTTTTTTTATGTCATATAAAATCATTTTTTCTTCATTTCGTATACATGTAATTGACATGTTTATACTGGATTAAATGTTCATGTGTTTATATCTATCGAATTTCACACTGTATTATACATCGAAGTTGGCAGCCATTTTGTTGCAAATGGTTGCAACGAACTACTGTTAAACAACAGATTTGTTATGTCCCTCGAGGTACGTTGTTACGATGTTCGACTGTGTACACACCCACACAATAAAATACACACACACACACACTACTGCGACTAAAGTCACGGACTGCATACTAGAACAAGTATTAGTTGAACTGGAGAACCATCCTTCATTTCCTGCTACTTATTTCTAATTACCTCGCTCTGTGTTGAAAGCGTTGCACTGAATCATTCATGTATAAAGAACGACAAATTTGCAAATGTCAACGTTTGACCCCTGCACAGACTCCCGAAGAGCAATGCTGCAGCTGTGTTGTAATGAGGGTGCCAGACCGCGTAGAGTGGCGAGTTACCGCATCGAGTGACTCACCGGCAGAGGCTTCAGAGAGTGCGAAAGGCACAAAGTTTGGTTTGGGGTGGGCACGGGAGGGTGTGGGAGAAGAAAACGGCAGTGTCACCAAGGGGAGAGTTAAATGACGTTAATGATGCGTTGGTGTGAAGTGGCTGCGAATCCCCAACCGTCTCTTGCGCTTTTGTTACCATGGTTGCCGCAGCTGACATTGTGATCATAGAGCACACAGATAATGAAGTCAGGTTCGTGTGTCGATGTCCTGGGGACCGGGGAAGCCGATGAGGGGGCTGATATCTATGCATGTGTGACGCATCACACCACAGTGAATTGGTCTTGATGCCTCGCTCTCAATCAGAGCGTCTGTTTTCTATTGTGTGGGTCAGTAAGCCTTGCCTCAGGAAACCTACCCCCCCCCCTCCCCCCACTCATCTCCAAAGCCTCTCAATTCCATTCTAAATACGACATTGATCGTACGATTCTGGTTGTTGATGCTTTAACGCGCATTTCGGCATAAAAGAGATATAAGGATTTCATGCCGAAAATGTTCTCATTAGGGTCGCGAATGACTTGGAGCCACTTCCAGGTGACTGACAACCATATCAATTCATCTTCACGCTTATGGGCAATGAAAAGTCTTCAATTAGCAGCATTTTTTTAATAGTATTTCCTTTCCTGCATATATCCACATGCACACTAACGGCAAAGCATTACTGGCGATGTTTGGACAAAAAAAAAAAAAGCTCACAGAAGCAAACAGCAAGAAGAAAAGCACTGAATCGATGGCCATATTAATTAATGTCAGTTACCCTGGCAACCACTGACTGAGAAGTAAGATCGAGCACTAGATGAAAGAACGAGAGAGAGAGAAAGAGAGAGAGAGAAAGCGCAGTAAACAAAGTCGAAGCAGAAGTCCAACACGTTGGCCATTATTTCAAATACTGTATGCGCAGAAAATTCACTAAGTGATTCTTGCAGTCAAAAAAGTGTTTTGCGTCAGGTCTGTGTTGGATGTTTACTGAGCTGTTTCTTTTTCTTTCTCCCGAGCTTCCAGAGTTGCAGCCAAATTCAGCTACACCACAATTCTGCAACATTCCCTTAATATGCGATATAAAATAGAAAAGTAAAGTGCCTCGAGATAACATCTGTTGTGATTTGGAATCACATCAACGAATTTGACTTCACATGTTGTCGACACAAAATACTTTAAGGATGTAGTTCTGCTTGAATGTCTTATTTTTTTTCCCTTTGTCTTTTGTGTGAAATTGAAGGTTTTCCATCAAAATGTCAGTGACGAGTAGAGTTGTAGAGACAGCACTTTGGATGGAAGTTAGTGGCAAAGCAAACACGCTTTTGTGTCGTGGTGTGACCAGTAGGAAAATACAGCACTGTCTTCCTTGTATGGTGTACAAAGACATAGATGACCGAGTTTCATATACAATAATTCGTTGGGTAAGCAGTACGTTACGTTTAGGTCGAACTGATTTCCATGTTTATTGGTGCACATGAAGAATTAAGTGACACAGTCGCATATTTTTTTGTGATTTTCTCTTTGTCATGTATGAAACATTTCCTGAAAAACCTCAGTTACTTCAATACCATATGTTCATTATCCTGAAAAAAAATCCTCGAGAAACGATTACAATTTCCTTCTATTTCTCTCTCAAACTTCCACCGCTCACTCCTTCGCTCTTCCTACCAGCTTAGAAAAGCTGACTTCCTGATAAGTGTCAAGCCCACTGGCTGTTAAAAACCATAATCATGTTCCCATAATGAAATTCTTCAGGTGAAGCGTCACACTAATTTGAACAAGTTTGATCTAATTCACCCGAACTTGAATGCTTCTCAGGATGGTATAATGAGCAATAACAGTCCCACTGTTCTCAAAACTATTTGTCATTGATTTTTTTATTTGTTATTTTATATTATTACTGGAAACTGTTGTGATCTAAATGAGGTTAGAAACCTTTCAAATCGTCATTCATTCATCAGCTGCCATAAAAAAACAAAAAACAAACAAACAAAACTCATCAGGCTCACAAATTGAAAGGAAGTTACTGTTTACAAAAGGCAGTACAAAACGAAACAGGGTACATCAGGGGTGCCCATTACGTTGATCGCGATCGGCCGGTAGATCGCCAACTGGTCCCAAGTCGATCGCGAGGGCTGTCGAGGAGAAAAAAAAACAAACTTTGTGCAGGTTCGTAATATGTTTTGTTTTATTGTACACTGAACCCTATCAGTCTCAATTTCACAAAAAGTATAAAAAAAAATAAATAAAATAAAGTAGGTAAATCTTTAACCTAAGGTGGCGCGTGACCTACATCACCGGAGGTTGTTTGCGCTCAGCAGTCTGCAATTTCAACTTGTGATCAGAGCTGTTGCGCTATATCTTTTATCGTTATTATTCTTCTCGTTCAGAGTTTGTTTCATGGGCAAGGAATAGGAATCTAGAGGGCCGAGGGAAGTGCTTTAAAACGGTATGTGTGAGCGACGGTAGTTAACAGGCTGCAAAAGTGCGTTGCATGACTCCGTGTCAGGCTGTTGCTCATCACGGCGTGCGTGTGTGCGGTAACGGGTCGATCGCGGGAGGTTGGTTGATCAAAATGTCGATCTTTGGTCCAAAATGTTTAGGTACCCCGACCGTACATCCTCTGTTTAGTTTCTGTGTATCAACAACCTTGTCGGTGCAACCTAGTACAGTGTGACCTTAATTTCAGAGTTGAATCTGTTCCATTTCCATGCTCATGTCTCAAATTATCTTTCCATATTAAAATGAGTGGAAATGTCATCAATCCATTCCAAAAATCCTCCAAACACCTACAAAAACGTTTGTAATGATTTTTATTGCACTTTAAAACAAACTTTCAGTCATAAGATCATTAAATAGAGTGTAAAGCACCAAACAGTATATGTACATGTATGAGTGCATACAATGCTGTGAAATAGTATTTGGCACCTTCTGTGTACTTGGCATATTTATCCCGTGCAAAGGTTTCAGTTCTATCAAACCAATTTTAATATCACACAGACTACTCAAGAAAATATAAAATCAAGATTCTAAATGCCAATTTAATTGATTAAGGCACAAATAAAAATCCTAAACTACCTGTTCCTCTGTGAAAAAGTGATTCACCTCCCTTGTAACAGTGACTAACGACAGTTTTGGGAAAGCTGAGTTCAATTTCACAGGCAACACTCTAGTACCACATTTGTTAATCGAGAAATTATATAAATAGAATCTGTCAGATAAAGTCGGCTCCAAGATCTCAAGAACCAAATGCATCATGCTTTAATTGATTGTTGATTCCAAATAATACAACATCACACCAGTAACATGTTGTGTTTGGCAACTACGCCACTTTTTTCCCCCCCTTGGGAATCATTGATGAATTCAAACCAACAAAGCATTTGGGTAAGCCTCGTAAGCAACACACTGACATGAAGGGTAGGCCACCATCAAAACAAAACAGGGGGAGGGGGAGTAAAACGTGTCCGCTCTGCACGGTGACTGCCCGAAGCAGCACATAAAGTTGTAGGTAGCGTGTGGCGACACAGAGACGCTGCTATGTTTACTCTTCAATAAAACTGTCGCAGCGCGTACAGGAGAGAGAGAAACGGAAACTCTAGTATACAACACCATAGAACTTTATGTGTACGGCGCATTTCACAACAGCTGCAGCTGCAACAAAGCATCTTGTACAAATAACATAACAATAATACAGCAACAAAAGACGGCTAAGACAGTCAATTAAAACACAAATTATTGATACAAACATATACAGAAAACAAGGATATTTTCCACAGGCCTGAGGCACCAGGCAGGGAGCCACAGAAGGGAAGCCAGGAATGAGATAATGTGCTCCCTGTTACGAGGTCCAGTTAGAAGGCGAGCAACCGTATTTTGGACCAACTGGAGACACTTGAAAGAGAGTACTGGCTGATTCCAAAATAAAGTGCATTACAAAAATCGGAGGTGGAATGTTGGCATGGAATACTGTTTCCAAGTGCTGGTGAGAAAGGAAGGACTTTACCTTAGCCTAAGATGGCAAAAGAAGCAGTGTTTTAAGTATACATCTACTGACAATCAATACCAATATCCATACCACTCTCCGTATCTGTGCACTAGTCGTCCGGGCGGATCTGTTTGCCGTAACTATGTCATCAGCTTTTGAGAAAACTCTCTCGGTGAGGAAGAGGGTGGCGATTACATCCAAGAAAGAATGTGGCAATATGACTAGATTTGAATAATACATTCATGAAGCTTCCAGAAAGCAATGCATTCCTTTGCCGTGTAGGCAAATGCTTCCTCCTTCAACTGCAGGGCGCCTTAATGAAACCGGATTTATTATTTCCCACTCTGTGTTTATGAAGTGTGCAGTCACTGTGAGATGGCTTTCAGTGGCTGGGAATGTCTATCCATCTCGTGTTAGTACAACAGCGGGTGCAGCCAAAAGCCCCTGCTCAACAGATGCATGTGCGTGTGCGTGTGCGTGTGTAAAAAAGTACTACTAACTTGATCACACAGAGTTAAATGTGTCTTTTATTTTTCTGACTGAAGAAGGCACATTTTGATTGTGCCATGGTGGATCGTTTGAAAGGACCCTGCGATTGTTTTTTTTCAATTTGGCTTTCATAATGTTTGTAAATGACTCATGTTTACTGATTCCAATCCATTGTTAGGAGTCAGTTTATGTTTCATAAGACAGGTTCTTGTGGGAAATGAATGAGAACAGCCTTCGTGTTTCATTAAAACTAAACCCTCGCACCAGGTTTAGGTGTTCCACGGAGACAGAGGACAAAAAGAAGAGATTCACAGCATATGACTCATTCTCTCGCTCCTTCAGCACGCAGACTTCATGAACACCGGCACAGTACACTGACATCCAATATAACAGCAATTATTCTTAAAAAATGTCTTTACAAAGGTAATAATGTTCAATTTCAGTTGACACAGTCAGTGAGGTATTATTGTTGTTATCGGCAAGGGTAAAAAATGGCATGGAAACATACCGAGTTATAATATTTTGGCTCTTCCAGCTACATGAAGCATCTTAGAAACATCTTGACACCACATGAATTGACAACTACCACATCAAACGTATAGTTGAAAAGAACGTATCAGGGTGTCAGTCAAAAGCGGAGAGTCATATTTGTGCCACCGTTGTGGATTTTGGTTTTTATGAGTCCTTAGTTTTGCATGTATTATTATTATTTATTTATTTTCGACAAGGGATTTGTGTGTGCACGTAAGTGTGCCCATTGTGGCGGCCAAAGGAATGTCATTAAAGACCCCATACGTGAGTCATTGACTCCAATTATGATTTAATCTGCATGTAGTTGAATCATAAGAGGGGTGATGTTAGTCACAGTAACACTAACTGTGCGTACACAAACACAACACAGAATGCCGGGCCAAAAAGGTTCTGCTGCTTAATCGTGGACATCTGTTCTCTAAATCAAGTAATTAATTGCCATAGTCGTCACATTCAAACTAAGATCCTCAAATTCACTTATAACCAGAGGTGGGCAGAATGAATAAATACATAAATAAATAAATAAATAAAGCAATCTTCTTAATAATTACTTGGGTAAGCGCTCAATGAATAATAGTTAAGTGTTACGCTAATATATCCATTTTTAATGACTACCCTATTTTCATGACCATAAGGCACACTTAAAAGTCTTACTTTTTCTCCAAAATGGACGTGTCGCCTAATAATGCAGGACGCCTTATATATATATATATATATATATATATATTATATGCACCGTGTTCCAAAATGTTGCAGGACTTTGATGAGCGCTCCACTTGACTGACTTCTGCCGACACGCCAGTCAGAGAGAGGAAAGTCGGACGTGACTGAGAACAGAATGTGGACGTTAAAGCGGGAAGGGTGGGCGTGAAAGAGGACGCTGAAGGCACGTCGCCAGTCTTGCATATTGTGCCAAAGCTAAAGACCCTCGAAAAAGGCACATACGAAGACACACGCTTACGAAGCACAGTTTGAACCGCAAGCTATCAGTTACGCGGAGGACCGTGGAAATCAAGCGGCCATGAATTCAAGATCAACGAATCCATGGTGCTCTGTGCTTTCATTTGATGAAAAAGGGCAGTCTATCCATCCGGGCTAGAA
Organism: Hippocampus zosterae; assembly: GCF_025434085.1. NCBI lineage: Eukaryota > Metazoa > Chordata > Actinopteri > Syngnathiformes > Syngnathidae > Hippocampus > Hippocampus zosterae. The sequence goes on from NC_067451.1 coordinate 31,534,040, forward strand.
ATACCATGGCCCATCAACATCTTGCGGAAGGGAAGCAGTCTCGGCCAATTCTCACTCCCCTCCGGGAGCATGACATCACATACAGTATTCAACATGTTTTTCAAGTTTTCAATTTTTCAAGATTTTCAAGATTTCAAGTTGGAAATTCAGTTTCTATTTTGAGTTTGTGTCAGCAAAAGAACATTTGTAGGTATGTTGCTCTCTGCTGTCCACAAAGTGTTATCTGGCTTCGTAAACCCTACTAAATCGCACGTCATATTAAGTATTTCCAAAACCGGTTGTCAATTTCATGTTAAGCGGGGTTGTCGGCATGTTTGCAATGTAACTCATGAAGTCATTTGTAACCCAATTGATTTACTTTTAAAATCAAGTCATCATTCATGTAACTGAGTTATTTTTATAGTCATGTAATCAGTGCAACAATTAAGTTACTTCTTCAAGGTAACTGTGGCAACACTGTCAAGCATGGAGTCACCCGTGATTAACTTCCGCTTTATTCTTTCGAACCAAAGCACGATTGACAAATGGAAAAAAATATCTTCGAATGTACCACTTCAGGTCATTTCAGATCACCCAACGAAAACACTTCAACAACAACAAAGGCAAATGAAATCTTAATAAAATAATAATCAATACAATAGTTTGAATGAAGGCAAATTCAGCTGAATGAAATCTGTTTGAACACACTTCTAACGCACAATAGGCAGTGATTACTGTACGTGGAAAAACAGTAAGAAGGCAGCTCAGTGAATGACATTGCTGTTCTTTTTCATGCTTCACTGAATGAGTCAGTGCCCCTTTGAGAACGGAAGCAGCCATTTAAATGGCCAACTGTTTGTTGGGTGAAATAGAGTCAAACTAACTCAAGAAAGAAGTGTTTCTTTTGATCAGAAACACTTCATTAAGTGTAAAAAAAGTGTCTTGCATTAAGACGATTTTGATGAAGTCTGTGGCGGGGCACATACAGAGACAAACAACCATTCACACCCACACTTACACCATAACTGAGTGAGAACCGATCCCACGCCGCCCGCACACAAGTCAGACGAGTGTACCACTACACAATTAGCGACTTTGCCTCGTGCAAGTTCAACAAATTTGTTATTTCAGTGTTGTGTATCAGTCTGGTAGCCGCTCACATAATCAATAGCCAAGAAATACTGTAGCTCTCATTTCGAACAAAGTTTGGGATACAACAGAATAAAATGCAGCAGAGCATTAACCATCTCAACATTTTCTTGCATCTCTCTGTCCCTTTGAGAAATGCTCACGTTCCTCCACACCAAATGTTCCAAATTTAGTCGGATCTAATTAAAGTTTTGCATAAAGGGGAAAAGGTTGCACGACAGTCTCACGAATGCAGAGGGGAGATGGATCATGAGCTTCTCCTTCCAGGGCAAAGACATAAATTAGAGTCTTGTTCAATCCCAGGGCTCTAAATGTTTACTCTGGTAAAAAGACACCCGAAGAAAAAGCGATGTGCTTTATTTGTTTCAAACTGTTTACTGTTGTGACTTGGAAAGAAATGGAATCTTACGACTGGACCCCAAATGCCTGATCAGCAAGTTTCAAGTTCAATTTTCTCGATTTGCCACTATGCACTGTTGTATCGCTCCAAATTACAACAGAGGCTGTCTGAGGTCACTTTCCAAGCGGTGCAGGTCTATTAGCTTTCTTGTCATTTTTTAAGCAAGCAAGCATGGAAAAACTCCCGCGAGAAAAGAATTTGACATTTTTCAAGACAACACCGTTATATGTAATTCAGGTGAGAAAAAAAAAAGAAAGAAAAAAAACTCGATTGGTCAAGTCAAGTCAAGAGTATTTATAGAGCACTTTCGAACAGCCATCGCTGCATACAAAGTGCTGTACATGGAGCGATTTAACATACACAATAAACAGTAAGACGAATCGGTAATAAAGGCGGTGGAAAGCACCAAGCAGTAAAATCAAGAACAAATCTAAGTCATGCTGAGTCGAACGCCAAAGAATACAAGTGAGTTTTGGTGTACAGTGTATCGTGGGATACTGTGCTCAATCACACGTGGCCGTTTTACAACTCGTTAGCCATTTTGAGGCTGATCCCAATCCTTCCTGGCACAGGGCAGTCTGGATTGGATTGAATGGGATCTGTTCAGTAATTCATCTTGCTATGTCATTCACAAGAATGCACTTCCCTTCATATGCTGCTGGAATATACATAATCACCGCAAACAAAACAATCACGGCTGCGATGCTAACAGGCAATCAATCCAAAGCGCGGGAATGGGTGCAATATGATTCGATACGATTTTTTGGGTGCTTTTCTATACCGAGACGAGATCATCTTTGCTATTTTATCATCACTATCGTCATGACAGCTTTACGCTGCTTGCGTTCAAACTGCTGTAAGGATCCAGCAGCAGATAGGCTTCATTTAGTCTGCCTCACAGTTCTAAGGTTGTGGATTTCAATGTGCTCGGGCTTCCTCCTCCTCGCAAGCGACCCATTATTCAAGCGTTCATATGACAGAGAGGACCAGACAAATTGATAAAAATATATATTTTGTTGATTATATTTTGGTCCTAATAAGAACATTTTGTATTGGAGTCATAGAAAAAGTAATTACCGATAAAAGTAATCAAGTAACAAAACGACATTTTTAAAGTATCCCTTCCAACAAAGGTAAGGAAGACTTTTCATGAGAGTGACGGAAAACCCAAATTTGATGAAGATTTTCCGAAGTGATGTTGTGTGGAAGAACAAACAGTTGTGATTTCAAAACGGACATCTCATGCTGATGAAAATGGAAAGATGTGGCCAGAGGGAAAAAAAAAGATGCCATAGAACCTAAGTGGCAGAAAAACGTCAGGATGCCGCTGTAACAAATGGCTCCACGTTCCAGCCGACCAGTGCTGTGCTGTGAAAAGCCATTTTTCATTAATGCTGTGATTTATCAACACGGGTGCTGAGATGGGCAGAGCGGGGCTTTAGATGAAGGCCATTAGATATCACACATTAGCCGTATGATTATTCACACAGCTGGGACGGCTTGAATTCTTTGTTGTCACTTATGCAGATTTTTCTCAGTGAAACCCGAGCCAACGTGGGATCGACTTAGTGGCTCAGCACGTGCACATATAATGTAGCCTCAAAGCCAGGGGTCACCAACGTCAAAATGCAAACACCGACAGGATTGTGAGGCATCTTGATCATGATCAGATGCTGAAAATTAAAATCCTTAAGTACTAAAAATAACACGTGCTCACATTACGAAAGGTAATTTGGACAAATATGTTATTTCAGATGTGTAGCCCATCACACAATCGGTACACGTAAAGTAGCTCTCAGCCTCAAAAAGTTTGGTGACCTTTGCTCGGTGCACTTCTATCTATGGCGGACTAAGCATTTTTATGGACGGCGCATCTTGACGCAAATACCGACACCGCCTGATGTTCCGACCCCAAACCTCGGGACTTGAAGGCAGACGTGCTCACCTCCAAGCCGCCATGCCGACCACCGTCATGTTGAGTTCATTTGTTTCATTCATTTGACATTGTCGCTTGCCTCTGCTCACTTTCTCGCCACTGCACAGAACAAATAGATTCTTCCACTCTCCGCGGGTTTAGCGAAGCGAGCTTGATAAACTAGGCGAGTGCTGTTTTCCCGAAGAATAGAAGTGGCTCCTCGTCTCTTTTGGTCTTCTTCATCACTTCCCAATCCAACTTGGCAGAATTCACACAGAGAAATTGATTGAGGATGCCATTATGTGCTGCTGTTGGATCAAAAGAGTGTGAGGAAAGGGCGGGCTTGGATTACAGGAGCCTCTTAGTTGATTGTACAAATCACCTTTCTCTCGAACAAATATTCCAACACAGGCGAGTGTGGGTGGACAAGAGTCGATAAGGAGGCTTAGCAGGATGGTTGAAAAATTGAACAGTATATTTATGCCTGGTGTGAAAAGGCTGTTGTGTGCCAGCCCTATTCTCACGTCTCACCGGTAAGTGTTTCATTCGTTTTATTTGGACCAGATTCATATTGTGTTCTCCATGTTGTCAACTTCAAATTGAAACTATTGCATTGGGGCTGCAGCAAATGGTTACTTTGACAATCGATTAATCTCTCGATTATTGTGTCGATTGATGAAATTGATTTAAAGGAGAACATTTTAAATTTTCATTACTTTATTCAAAAACAGGACATTATTTCAAATTGACAGTGAAGAATATGTCGAAACATAAAGGAATTGATTAATGTTCAGTGACCGGTTTTGTCAATCACATGATGGAAAATTTGCCAAAACGGTGATTGTTGTTTTTCAAAGTAAAAGCAAATGTTTAATTTTATCGGTCGGATTTCAGGAATGAGTCTGTTAAAGAAATCAGAGAATGTTTACTGATGAGAAGCAAATTTCTGAGGTTTTGAACAATTAGATTTTTTTTAGTATCCAAGTATCCAAACCATTAATCAATTGTCAAAAGGAATTCATAATTCTAACAAATTAATAAAAATTAATTTTAGACTTGATTCCTTGTTGATTAATCGATAATCATTATCATTTTTTTTAAACATTTTTTTTTCCACCCTTACAATTGTTTGTTACAGCCAGATTTGACCAAAAAAGATCATTTAAAGTAAGGAATGGAATACGTGCACCAGGTCTCTGACGCACTTCCGAGCTCACCAGTGACCGGCAAAGTACATTTCCTCTTGATTCACAGCAGCAGGAAAATGAATGGGCAGAAAAGCTCAACCATTCTAACTCCCAGAAAAAAATTGAATACAAGTGGAGGAATTCAGTGGTCCTTCACTTTTTGCGATTCACCTTTCGCAGATGCGCTAAATCACATATTTTTTTTTCTCGAGGTGCATTTTTGCATGATCTTTTTTTGCAGCTTAAAACCTGTCTTGTGTCCTAATGGACTTCCTGTATTTTTTACAATGTAATTCTGCATGCATCGTATTCTGCATCCGGATCGGTTCAGATACCGTAGACCAATTTAAATCCATCTCCTCTATGCCAGGTCTCCTGCAAAATAAACAAAAAGTAATAAGAATAATATACTTTTACTACCAGCTCACAGTAAAAGAGGCCAAAAGAGAATATCTGTCGGACCTTATTCTAGCTAACCGTCACAACCCACGCGCACTATTTAAAACGCTAGATTCTGTACTCAAACCCCCTCTGCCTACTTGCTCGGAATCTTCACCCGATATGTGGAACAGATTCCTTCAGTATTTCATTGATAAGGTCTCTACAACTAGGACTGCGGTCTCAAATACCGCATCTGACCCCTCTGTCCATGTTCCATGTTCAGCTGTACTAAATTCTTTTGAAACTGTGTTCTTGGCGCTTTTGGAGGATGTGGTTCGCCAGACGAAGCCATCTGGCTCCCCTTGGCGCATCGGTCTTGGATATCATCAACAGCAGCCTCTCTTGTGGTGTAGTTCCCCAACAGTATAAACATGCTGTGGTCCAACCCTTGATCAAGAAACCTGGTCTTGATCCAGATGTGTTGTCAAGTTTTAGGCCCATTTCCAAACTGCCTTTCATTTCCAAAATTCTGGAAAAAGTGGTGCACATGCAGTAGAAACTTTTGTTGGATGAACATAACATCTTGGAGGTCTTCCAGTCAGGTTTCAAGATGATGCATAGCACGGAGTCAGCCCTGTTACACGTTTTTATGACATCCTCCTGGCAAATGACTCTGGAGACCACGTGTGTCTAGTTTTATTGGACTTAACTGCAGCATTTGATACAGTGGATCACAATATTCTTCTGATTCGTTTGCAGCACTTGGTGGGCATTGGCGGCAGTGCTCTTGAGTGGTTTAGGTCCTATCTAGCTGACAGGACCTTTTGTGTCAGCCTTGGCTGCTCTGAGTCACGCACTGCTCCCCTGTCATGTGGTGTTCCGCAGGGCTCAATTCTGGGGCCTCTGCTGTTCTCGCTGTATCTGCTCCCATTGGGATCCATCTTAAGGTATTCCCTTCCACTGCTATGCTTGTGTCACTGGATTTATGACTTTCTTTGTCTGAGACCGCAGGTTGTTAAAGTCGGCTCCTCAGTGTCCAGTGAACTAATTCTGAGTACAGGCGCTCCACAGGGATGCTGCCTGTCTCCCCTTCTGTATTCCCTGATGACACATGATTGCGTGGCCTCATTTACTGATTGTCACTTCTTTAAATTTGCCGATGACATCACCGTTGCTGGGTTCATTGTGGCCAGTGAGCGCGACTACCGCCGCCAGGTCGACGAACTGGTGATGTGGTGCACCGAGAACAATCTCGAGCTCAATGTCTCGAAGACGAAAGAAGTAATCGTCGACTTCCGTCAGGACAATCCGAAGAAACCCTTGGCTCCTCTGGAGCCGATGGGTATCAACGGCACGGACGTCGAAATCGTTGAAACCTTCAAGTTCCTGGGAATTCACATCTCTAGTGACTTGACCTGGTCGGCGCATGTCGGCCACTGTGTAGCAAAAGCTCAGCAACGCATGTTCTTTCTGCGACGCTTGAGGAGCTTCGGGGTCGGCCAGCGCATTCTGACCAAATTCTACCGGGCGGTGATCGAGAGCGTTTTATCGCTTTGTTACAGCTGCCGCTGCGTTTTATCGCTCTCGATCACGGTCTGGTTTGGTCGTGCAACGGTCGACGACCGGCGCTTGCTCGAGCGAGTCGTTAAAACCGCTTCCAGAATTATCGGTCATGATGTCACGTCTTTGGACGAGATTTATGTTCAGCGCTCACTGCGGAGAGCTCATTCAATCACACAAGATGACTCTCATCCTGCTAACGAATTTTTTGAAGAACTTCCATCCGGTAGAAGATACAGATCGATACTTGGTAAAACTAGTCGCCATCGCGAAAGTTTTTTCCCTAATGCAGTCCGTCTCCTGAACAAAGATTTAAGCACAGCGTGTTTTAAGCATTTTAAGCATTGACTAGTCCAGTAATGTAATGTTTGATCCTAGCAATTTATGCATGCGTCCGCACCTGTTGAATTCTGTTATGTGTATACATATATAGCTAATAAATGATGATGATGATGACTGCCAGATCTATGTCCCACTGAGCAAGAAAGACGCCTTCTCATTAAGGCCACTCCTATCCTGTCTGGAAGAAATCAAAACCTGGATGGCAGAAAATTTCTTGAAATTCAATGAAAAGAAGACGGAGGTGATATTGTTTGGTCCCAGTGGCCCTTGTACATTCCATCCTGTAGACTCGGGCCCCCTGTCTCCTTATCTGAAATCGACGGTCTCAAACTTGGGCCTTAAACTGGACAGTGATTTCAAACTTGTCCGACAAATTGGTGCTGTTGTTAAATCCAGCTTCTTTCACCTTAGACAGCTGGCCAAAGTAAAACCTCTCCTCTCTCATGAACACTTTGAGACAGTAATTCATGCCTTTGTCACATCCCGGCTCGATTACTGCAATCCCCTTTACTTTGGAGTCAGCCAATCCTCCATTAAGCGCCTTCAGCTGGTCCAGAATGCCGCTGCTCGCCTCTGGACTGGTACTCGTAAGAGGGAGCACATAACTCCTACTCTGGCATCCCTTCACTGGCTCCCCATTCATTTTAAAGTTATTTTCAAGATCCTCCTCTTTATTTTCAAATGTCTGAATAATCTCGCGCCACCTTACCTCTCTGAGCTCATCCGCCCCTACACACCTGCCCGGCGCCTCAGGTCTGTGGACTAGACATTATTAGAAGTTCTAAGAACTAAACTGAGGCTCAGAGGGGATCGAGCCTTTTCTGTTGCTGGTCTCTCTCTCTGGAATGACCTCCCACTGAACATTCGGCAAGCCTCCTCGCTGCCCATCTTCAAAGCCCTCCTCAAAACTCAATTGTATTCTTTGGCATTCGACTAAGCATGACATAGATTTGTTCTTGGTTTTACTGTTTGGTGCTTTCTACCGCCTTTATTACCGATTTGTCTTACTGTTTATTGTGCATGTTAAATTGCTCCATGTACAGCACTTTGTATGCAGCGATGGCTGTTTGAAAGTGCTCTATAAATACTGTTGACTTGACTTGACTTGACTTCTTTTATTTGCAAAGATTTGAACTTTGAGCATATTAAAAAAATCATTGTTTAAAAAAAAACATGGATTTCAAATATTGTTTTGGGAGCGTACTTTAAGTTCCATAAAACAGTGGGTAACTCAAATGAGCATTGCTATGTTCTTTTTTTTGACCCAATCAAGATGCTAAAAAATCCAACTTAGCTTCTACCGTTTCCCTGAAGCACACAGTTTTCTGTCGCTGAAAAAAAAAGGCATGTCGCTGACATTTTGTCGAGAATCACATTCGCTGTATTGCTCATACAAGATGGGTTTAATTTTTATTCACACGCAGCTGTAAATTTCCCCAGTGTTGGACAAATAAAGGATATCTTATAAAATCATTGTTTGAATGAGAGAATTTGCATGCAGCATTTTGCCACGGTGAAGCGTTGTGAGTTCGGCAGCCCAAGAGAAGAAGAAAACGTCCTACGGGTGGCACTCGGTTTCCGTATCATAAACTGCGACTGCTGCATTCTGAGCTCTGAGGGGAATCCCATTTAACGAATATTTGGGCAAAAAACGTACATTCCATTCAAACGATAGCATGGCGTTTTTGACTAAAACGTGTGGCTGATTGGTTTCAGCAGTGCTAATGAAAACCATGTTGTGTTCCTGTGACATGACCAGATGGTTCATTCTGCAGGCTCTGCAGTGGATGTTCCATATGTACCGGTAAGTAAAAAGGGAATGTGATGAGGCACCACTATCGGGCGTATTGAAAGAGGATCATTTCGTACAGAATTAGCTGTAACTCTCGAAGGGAAAGCGATGATGACCTTTTCTCCGGTTGTTGTTATGTCTCCCTTTGGAAAATGCTCTTGTTGAGACTTTGACAGGATTAACTTGCATGCACAATCTTCGGACACTGAGCTATAACCTTCGTTTTAAGGAGAGGGGAAATGTCGGATTAAAAAGATGCTTTCGCAGTAGGATTGCCTTTGTTTCTATTGTTGAATTTAATCTTTCGCTCTAGTAAACGGAAGTTTGGAAAGAAGCTGACCAGCTCGCTGCCTCATTTGGCCAGTTAGATAATGTTAATATGACACTTAGTCATTCTAAATAAAGTTTGTCGTCTTCACGTTAATTAGCAGCTGAACTGATCTTAACGTCATCATTCAAGCATCATTCCGTTCTATAAACATCATTCCGTTCTATACCATTTCCCTTCACTGTACATTCTTATACAGTACGTGACAGTACAGTCATTGCCTTCTGCCCGAGGTTTCCTTGACAGCACCATTATGTGCTGTCAAAAAAATATTGACATATTTCGACAAATGAACCACCTCAAATATTAGACCAGGAAGATTGGTGTGCGCTTGTTAAGAGCTAACCTTAACCCACACTTCTTTTAGCAAGATCGCAAAGTGAGAAAACGCAAGAAAGGGAGTGGGGGGCCTGAGTGTGCTCTTTGGAGTCCAGCAGATATAAAATTCCATTTTGTCTACGACAGCATAAACACGATGTATCTGCTCGGTAAATGCAGCCAATTTTAAACCCTGGCTGTCAGATTATCACACCCCTTAGCATTAGTGACTGTAAGACGACAGTGGGGTTTTTTGGGGTGTTTGTTTAAGTCACAGCCAATTTTGCAAGGCAACAGGATTCACCGGATTATAGCCATATAAATGTGCAAAAAGCCATGCCCACAGAAATCAGTGTACTAAAGATAAAGTAGCTGTGGAGTTTTGGTGTCGAAATAGAAGCTGGTTAGCCGTGGCATTTGAATAGACGCTGTAATGTAGCATCCATCCATCCTTTCAAACCGAGCAGACAAAAACAAATGGGTTACATTTTGGATTTATTGCCAATCAATAACGGGACGACTCTGATCATGAAGCAGATGAGATGGGACCAAATCTACTCCTCTCTTTGTATATCTTTGACAGACAGACTTTTGTGCAGCCACAGTTGTGTATCAGTGTTCCATGAGCATTGTTGTGGCCCGGACACTCTTGGGATATGCCCTGGTTTTGGGACCCAAGGTTGTGGATGGATTTCTAGTTTAATACGCTGGTCTAGACCAAGTGTTTTCAATCTCACAAAAATGATACTAATAAAAATCTCTTTTCCATACCTACCTTACACCCTCCTTCCAGTCATAGGTGTGCTGGAGCCTATCATTGCTAAATTTGGGCGAGAGGTGGTAATGCTAATAAAATTATTAGCCATTGACTGTCGGTGCTGGACAGACCTGGGGCGCTTGTGTTTTTTGCGCCAGTAATGGGCAGCATTTTTCACAACCCCGATTTGTTCAGTGGCTATGTCAGCGCTGTTGGACAGTTGGCGTTGGTGCGGCTGGATGGATGGCCGCTGAAGTTGAGAATGAGGAGAGAGGAGCGTTGGCGAAGAGCGCCGATGCGTATTTGGAACCGTGAGTCGCCGCTTGGAATTGAAATGGATTTCCATGGGACAGGAGAAGTGAACCAATCTCTTTTTTCGTCAATGGATGCTACAGCTTCTTGTTGACTTTGAAACTTAGCTTGTAGCCGACGTGTGCACATTTTGAGCATGACGTCTCTGATCCACTGGTTAAAGGACACTTTGATTCTCTACTCTTTCATCTCAAACTGCTTCAAACAACAAAGCGTGTGATGGAAAAGTGGTTAGAACTGCATGACTGTCCGTGTTTTATGTTATGTGTTGTGTTTATTATTTTACTTTATGTTAACTGTTTTGTAAAGCGCTTTGTTACAGCTGCCGCTGTTGTGAAAGCGCTATATAAATCAGCATGTATTTTATTGTATTGTAAAATAATATTTTTTGCAAGCTCAGCTGTGACGGCGCATCACACACAGCAGCGCCGAAGTGCATGTCAATGAATTCCATGATATAAGTCCCTCTCAAATAGTGTGGTGGCAATACTTGGGGCGGGGGGTGGGAGGGTGAGGGGGTGTGAGCGCGATGTGATCCATCATTTTTTTTTCAGGCAAATTGATGCTCTTTAAATCAAATTTTAAATGTTTTATTCTTAACATACAAGTGCATCTCAATCAATAACTCTGAATCTCATAGAAAACTGAATTTATTTCAGTCATTCAATTCAAAACGTGAAACTCATATTTTATATTGTATATTGACTACCTGCAGTACAACTTTTCATGCTTCAATTCGTATCAATTTGATTTTTCTTTACAATTTGGTGATTAGAATTTACAGCCAGGACGGCCCGGTAGTCCAGTGGTTAGCACGTCGACTTCACAGTCCGGAGGTACTGGGTTCAGTTCCAGCTCCGGCCTCCCTGTGTGGGGTTTGCATGTTCTCCCCGGGCCTGCGTGGGTTTTCTCCGGGTCCTCCGGTTTCCTCCCACATTCCAAAAACATGCATGGTAGGATGATTGGTCACTCTAAATTGTCCCTAGGTGTGGGTGTGGGCGTGCATGGTTGTTCGTCTCTGTGTCCCTGCGATTGGTTGGCAACCGGTTCAGGGTGTCCCCTGCCGACTGCCCGAAGACAGCTGCGATAGGCTCCAATACCCCCCACGACCCTAGTGAGGATAATGCGGTTCGGAAGACGAATGAATGAATGAATGAATTTACAGCCACTGAAAACCAGAAAACCATTTGTCGAGATGCATGCTGTCTATTGTTTACCCTAATCCATTCTATCTCTTCCTAATCTTGGAAGGTGATGGAACAAATGGATGAACTATAACAATGTTTGTTCCTCAGCATTGTTATTTTGACAATCGCGCATTATTATAACAATACAATTTGCAAAGATTTGAACAGCGTTGACAACTGTCAATGTAAAGTTGGTTACATCAACATCATAATAATCATCCTCTTTGTGACTGAACTGAAATTCAACGTTCGCTGATAGTTCATTAATCATGGCATGCTTAACACCTTTTCTCCATGTTTTGCTCAAGTAAACTCTCTGAAAACATGCTGCTGAATAAATGTGATCCTCAGTGAACAAAAGCAACCTCCCAGGTCGGATAATGTACATGCAACTCTGTGACATGCCATCTGTGCTCCAATCATCAAGTGACTTGCTCGAATTCACGTGAAACCTTGCGATCCCAGAGGCCAGACTTTTACATTCTGTTCCCTCCCAGATGGCGCAGCACCAACTTTGGCTGGACGCCATCACAAAAGGGCTGATTAGTCGGTTTGCATATTTAACCTGCAGGATCATTGATCGTTTTAAAATAAAGTCATCCTGAGATGTATGATGAGTTTATAAAATGCCGGCTCCACAGCAGTTGCTTGTTCAAGCAACTCTGAAAAATGTTTTTCTCAGCTAACTAATGTGTCATGTACTTTAATCCTTCTCTCCACCTCCTGTCATCCTCCCGTTCCCGAACATCGCACTGCTGCGCTATATAGCTTTCCAATGTTTGTTTATTCATACCAAGGAGGCTGTGACTGTTTTTCTGCTCGGTATCTTATTAGGCACAGAGAAGCTGTAGATGTGACACTAAAAATGGCCTCTGTTGTAAATAATGTGGTTTTCTCAGGCGCCCTCATTGATTTTCTGCATGGACACAGTCACAACTCACAAGTGGCATAAAAAAACAACAACAACAAAAAAACAATGGTGTACACAGTATGAAATAAACATGAGCTAAACAGGAAAGCTTTCATCAGTGGCAGCTTGTTTCAGCAGCTTCGCCTCATTGCGAGTTGCTCTCCACTTTTTAAAAATTTTTTTACTCGCGTTATTTATCATTTTTAATCACCGGTCCATTTCTTTTACTTTTTAAACATGGACATACAAACTATCATCTATTACTATTTATCGTCAGTATCAGCTCTTTGCACTCAGTGAAGTCATGTTTGCCAAAAGAAAATTACTGCATTTTCCGCACTATGAGGCACACCTAAAGACATTCAAATATCTCCAAAGCCGACAGTGCACCTTATAATTTGATGTGCCTTATGTATGCATCAATATTCAGATTTCTTAGGCGTAGTATTTTACATGTTCTGTAAATGCGGTTTGTTACAGCTGCAGCGGTTGTGAAGGCTCGATATAAATAAAGCCGTCTTGTATTGTATTGTATTGCATCGTAGCTCCATCTAGTGGATGCATAATGCGACCGCAGCAACAATTGTAGCTTCTATTCTGTGCGCCTTATAATGCGGCACGCCCTATATATTTAACAGTTTTCGTTGACGGTGCGCCTTATACTCCGAAGCGCCTTCCAGTTCGGAAAAAAACGGTCGTCCAAATTGCTGGGGTTGATTGCTCACCTCTCACTCAGACTCGAAAGTCGAATGTGACCGAGACTTCAACTGCTGCTACTTTGGGTCTCTGCTTGTCATATTCCTCATGACATTTTTAGGTTTTAGTAGCTGCTACTTAGTGTGCACGGCTCAACACTTACAGAAAGGTTCCCACTGGTGTTTTTGTTCATTTTGTCACATGCAAAACAGTCTGGCCCATTATGGGTTTACAGCAGCAAATGTTTGCACATGCAAAAACAGGTACAAATTTGATCGCTGATGCGTATTGGAAAGCGGATCAAGTAACCAGACACACTCGGCGCTGCCTCTGCCAAACAGGACAAATAACCGCGTGGTTATTTTTGCACGGACTGGGAGTCATCCCCGCAATTGATTAATATGGCATGCACAATGTGCTTTATCAAACCTGAGATAAATGAAAAATAAACAAATAAATAAATACAGCATACAAGTGGAAACTGGCTCACAGGATGGTGCCAGCAGCACGGGCAAAAAAAAAAAAAGTATTCTCCCAAGTGTTACGCGATTTTAGAGCTTTAGAACGATGTAAGGGCTGACCTGCATGACATCCCTTTAATATACGGTGGCGTTTTTACTGTTGTGACGTCCACCCAAGTCGGAGGTCAAACCCACACCTCTGATTTGGCAGCCCAGAACACTGACCGCTGAGCTAAAAGTCTGGGCCACCGGTGCAGCTCAGAACCCTTTTTGAAGCCACGGGAAGTGTGTGTGTGTGTTTTTTTCCCACCGACCACGCAAGCTGGAATCACCTGAAATATTTTCGTCGACAGGAGGGGAGGAGTGTGCGGTGAGGCCGGACCTTTCTCAAAGTATAAAGTTCCTCAATCCCAGCAGGACGGCACTTCAACATTTGCATTAAGCTATTATTGATCGGTCACATACTTGCACCAAATTATATTAACATCGATAGGTGGGGTCGAAGGTGGAGGCCCGGGACCACTGCCCCGCCCTTTGCACGCCCCTGGGACTGGCAACTATTTGAGGGCAATGGTCCAAGTTGCAAGAGTGAGGTGGAGGAGCAACTGGTCTCTTTTCTGTCCAAAACTGAAAATAAATTTGAGGGCTTACATGACGCAGAAACATCCCCAGGCCCTTATTCAGAAGTCAGGAGCAAACTGGTGAGGCATACAAAATAACAAAAGCTGTCAGGGAAGAAGTTATATTTTTTTGACCCGGCCTGCAGCCAAACGTATCGAACAAGTTTTGCCAGTGCTTGTAGCAAGACGGAGTTAACTGTCGACCAATATGTCTTTCAAAAATCTTTCAAAGCATTCACTTCTTATGTGGACAGACCACTAAACATGTATCTAAATTCCTTTGTCTCTCCTGAGAACACATGCTTGTAAAAACAGTGTTTCAATCAAAGGACTCTTATCGATTGGTGGCGAATAGGAAAAGAGTGACGGCGACCAAAGAACTGTTTAATAAATTTGTGGTGACCTTGTGTCTGCCCAGGATCCTCAGTACAATAATGATGATACTATTTCAGATAATTATTGAGGTACGTTGCAGAAACACTAAAGGGAAATTAGATATACAGTATCGGCTGATTGTTGGTCAGGGCCTTTGGTCGCTTGTCTTGCCAGATATCGGCTCTCTTGCGAGCGTTAAGAATCACTGGAAAGATTAAAAAGAAAGAGACATAAATGCAAAAGTGCGAAGAGCTTGAGTGCGAGATCAAAATACGATTTTTTTTTTTTTTTTCAGAAACACTAGCGTGAAGGATGTAGACATGGTAGGTTTTTGAATAGAAAAACTAATGTCTCATTTGTGGGCAAAACCAATAGAGGAAGTTCATTTCTCATCCCATTTGTGGATTTTCTTTTTCTCTTGACAAAATTGACTGCTGTAATCGCTTTCATCGGGTTCACAAACCTGAAACAAGACGCGTGCGTTCAAACGCAATATTCGTTGGGATTTTTTCCTTGAAACTGTTGAACTTTTTCAACTGAAAGCAAAGTTTGCACTAGGAGGGTATTTCAATGGACTGACAATCAAATGACAATGTCAATGTTAAAAAAACATTTAAAAAATGTTGCAATCACTGAATGTTTCATGTGGGTCACACTCCTGCTCTGTGACGTCACTTGTGGAGAGAAAAAGCAAATTAGAAAAAAAAATCTTTTTAAATTTGGCCTCAAGTCCGAAAAACAAATAAATGAATCCTGTGACTCTATTGTACTCTCTCCTTCAAAATGTTGATTTTCTCCAAAGATTCAGTGGAGAAACTCTCACTGGCTATGAAGAGCAGAGCACAGCTTAAAGTCACGCCCAGCGACTTCATTGTGTTTTCCTGCCAGAGAAAAGTTTGCATTTAACAGTCCGCCCGCGCCCCACCTCGTTTGGTTAAATAGTTTTCCACAATTGTGTGAGGTTAGCTTGAATCTGCACAATCTTTTCAAATTGTAATTTTTGGTTTCTGCTCATCAGAGGTACACAATTTGTTGTCATTTATAGTTGCTCATATTCGTTTATGATGTTTACCAACTCTGGGTCGTTGTTTTTTTTTAAAATCCAAATTTCCTTCTACTCCATCCAAATGAAGATTATTAGTAAAATGAACACTTCAAAAGTACAACACCTGTGATGGATGAGTTCAACGGATCATCTGAAACAATTTCAAAAAATGAAGTGCTCTAAACCCCAATCCTCCACCCCCGAAAAAGCAAACAAAACAAAAAAACAAACAATAGAACCCCCCCAACCTCCTTCTAATCCTTTGAGAAAAGTAAACTTGGAAGATTCCGCAGAATAATCGAGGCTAACCGCAAGTTTATCTTGACGGAGCACTTTGTCAAAATCAACACACCTTTGTTCTAGTGAGCACTTGTGGCACTTAAAAAAATCAAAGTGGCATCATTTAATTGTAATTATTGTCATTCAATTTCTTTTTAAATTTAATAACGATGAAAGAAAACATGGATTGCTGTCGACTTATTGTGCTTAAGAATATGCAAACGCATGAGCTATGTAAGCCAAAGATTGAATATGCCCTTTTCAAGCGTAATCATGAGACGTCAATTCTTATGAGTGACTATTGTGGCACGCGAGAGTTGCCCGAAAGGCCATTGTGTGTTTGTATTAGCTGTGTTGAAGACACGCAGGAAAGTTTCAGTGGGTGGAGAAGAGGAATCTTATTTTAATATCCATCCTGATCAGCTAAGGAGCAAAGGAAAGGAAGAGAGAAAGAAAGACCGGAGGTGGGTGGGGAGGTGCAGAGGCGGAGGGCAAGCCTTTGAGAGGCACGAGAAGATGAATGAGGGGGCGGAGACAAGGAGAGAAAACAGCGGAGGTGCATCTTGGATGTCTGCTCCCATGAAAAATAGAGGCGTCTCCTGGCTTATTGGTTGGAAAGCCACACACTTCCGTATTCCATATCCATTAAAAGCACCTTGGTGGTAACATCACTCACAGTGAGTTCAGCCTGTGGTTTGATTCAAACCTATTTATTCAGTATGTCCTCTTTTAAACAGGGGTTCCACAAAACAGCGGCATCAAAGCCTGCAACGTTCCAAAATTGCACCCCGAATGAGCCGCATGCACACAAACTGCACACTTCCTCTCCGGGGCATACAGTACATGTCTTTCCTCATTGACTCGAGACAAAAGTTTGACGTGATCCTCTTCAATGCAACATTCCAGTGGCCAAGTTTGCTTCCGGCCAAATCAAGCAATGTTAATGTGCCGTACGTCTAGTTACCGGGAGTTTAAATTTTACGTCTTGTTGTATGTTTGCGGTAAAACATTGTCTGGTCGCTTCTGCTCACTTGGTGTGTGAGGTAAAACAGATGAGTCAAGGCATCAGCCGTTACACTACCCTTGAATAAATTGTTCAAGGACTAGCTCACTTCAATGAGTGGAGATTTGTCAAGTTGGACAATCATCAACAGTCCTGTCTCATGCAAATGAGCCACTGCTCAGGAAAAAAAATCAGGGAAGGTAAAGGATTTCCTATACCATCCATTTTCCAATCCACTTATCCTTACAAGGGTCGCCGGGGGTCCTGGAGCCTAACCCAGCTGCCTTCCGCCAGTAGGCGAGGGACACCCTGAACCGGTTTCCAGCCAATGGCAGGGCACACAGAGACGAACAACCATGCACACTCACACCTAGGGACAATTTAGAGTGTTCAATCAGCCTGCCATGCAAAAAAGGAAACCGGAGCACCCGGGGAAAAGCCACGGAGGACCGGGGAGAACATGCAAACTCCACACAAGGAGGCCGGAGATGGAATTGAACCCCTGGATCCCCAGAACGCAGTTTTCCTACACTATTCACATATTATTTGTACTGTTTAGTGCACGTTTTCTGCGGTGTGTTTTTGCCACCGCTTGCAAGTATTTTTCAACTTTGTTGGTTTGGTTATCGGGTGGCCCGGTAGTCCAGTGGTTAGCACGTCGGCTTCACAGTGCAGAGGTACCGGGTTCGATTCCAGCTCCGGCCTCCCTGTGTGGAGTTTGCATGTTCTCCCCGGGCCTGCGTGGCTTTTCTCTGGGTGCTCTGGTTTCCTCCCACATTCCAAAAACATGCATGGTTGAACACTCCAAATTGTCCCTGGGTGTGAGTCTGCGCATGGATGGCTGTTTGTCTCTGTGTGCCCTGCGATTGGCTGGCAACCGATTCAGGGTGTCCCCCGCTTAGTGCCCGAAGACAGCTGGGATAGGCTCCAGCACCCCCCGCGACCCTAGTGAAGATAAAGCGGTTCGGAAAATGAATGAATGAATGAATGGTTTGGTTATTCTCTTTTAGCATTAGAATAGAAGTGCAAAGACAGATAGACATGCTGTAGTCGGATGAGAAATTGCCCACCTGGGCAAGGCAAATTAAGCTGGCGTTCATCCACTGCATGACTCTCAACCGATCAGTCTCGTTGACAGAGTAAGAAGGACGTGCTCGTGGTCGATACAGGGGAGTCCCTTGCCCAGATACCTCTCAATGAAGCTCAATGAAGATGGATAGCAGCATTTAACTAACTAAGCAAACACACACACACACACACATACACACATATTTTGAATGATCGTCAGAGTCCTGACAACTTAATGTGCTCTTGCCAACGTTTTACAGAACAGCAATTTGCACCTAAAGTTGACAAAATCACAAGTCACTCATTTTTTTTTTTATGATTTTTGCTTCAAAAACATTCATTCATTCATTCATCTTCCAAGCCGCTTGATCCTCACTAGGGTCGCGGGGGGTGCTGGAGCCTATCCCAGCTGTCTTCGGGCAGTAGGCGGGGGACACCCTGAATCGGTTGCCAGCCAATCGCAGGGCACACAGAGACGAACAACCATTCGCACTCACACTCACACCTAGGGACAATTTAGAGTGTTCAATCAGCCTGCCACGCATGTTTTTGGAATGTGGGAGGAAACCGGAGCACCCGGAGAAAACCCACGCAGGCCCGGGGAGAACATGCAAACTCCACACAGGGAGGCCGGAGCTGGAATCGAACCCGGTACCTCTGCACTGTGAAGCCGACGTGCTAACCACTGGACTACCGGGCCGCCCGCTTCAAAAACAATCAGTTGTATTTAGTGTGCTGTAAGATTTTGATGACAAGTGTATCCAAAAGTGCTATATTTTGGATATATGATCATATGATGTGAACAGGACAAGACTTGGGCAACAATTACGAGCACGGAATGGGTAATTTTCTGCACAAAAAAAAGAATTTTGAGCACACAAAAACAGTTTTTAGTCTCAGACTAATTTTCCTTCAGTAATCCCCCGCACCCCCCCCCCCCCGCACACACACTTGCTCGAAATATTTTTTTCTCGCTTGCCCCTCTTACTTGCTCTCAACTTTACATTCCCCTCCTCGCTCAACATGACCAAACGTTACAATGTGCCACCAATCGGATGGGGCAAATTCTTGGAGAATTTGTCTTCACACCACATGGCATCAGGAATGAATCAGCCATTTTTACGACGGGTCAGTTGTTGTCGACTTGGAAATGCCTTGTCGAGGTACTGTACCTTTGTCTGTATCTCTGGACTCCATATTAAGTGTAATGGGAATTTGACATCTAACAATGCTAAAATGTATTTTATCACTAACTGTTTGCACCATTGGATGTTGACCAGTTATTTGCAGATAAGCAAAGTTGCTTGCTCATGTGCTGCACTTCATTCTGTTGTCTGAAGGTGTCGCTGTCCAAGGTGCTGATTGTGCTGAATCAGCCCATCCCAAGAGTATCAAAAAAGAGCGGCCATCTGGACGGAGAGAAGACTTATGTTGACAGTGTGAATGGTGTCTCTCCATGTTTTTCTTTTTTTTTTTGGTAGCCGAAATAAATCTCATCATTTTTTATCAATACTTTCATTGTCTTGGTTTCCCTGGACAAGACAATTTGGCACCCCAGATGGGACGTCGAGCGGTTGCTGGAGGGAGACGGATGAGAATTGGACTTCGCAACCTTCTTCACACACCAAAAAAGAACTCTTTCCTCGTAAAGTCGAGAGTGGGTGGGTTGAGGGGGCCGGGGGGGTTGCAGTCAAGCTCCCCGGAAGCTTCCCGCCAAGGTCTCAACGAACTCAAACCGTCCTTTGACACAGTAAATCCAATTTCAAAATTCATGAGAAGTAATGACGTGAATATTTTATGAATTTCAAGATGAGATTTATTTCCTTTTAATTATTTGTGTGTGCGTCTGTGCGTATGTGTGTGTGTGTTAGGCAAATCTGGAAGTTGCATCCCATTCGTGCCACAGTGCCAACCAAAGCCTTTTTTTTGGCATTGGTGGAAAATATTAATGTTTTGAACTCTTGTCATTTCAACCTATCATTTACAGTGAAATTTCTATCTATTGATAAAAACGATATGACGTCTTATTGTGCAGGTGGGTGGTTTTCATTATGAGAGAAAAGCAAGCGTTTCTGTTCAAATCTCTCATGAGAAGTTTTTATGCCGTGTATCGTCACATGATTACACCGAAATACACACACTCATGGGACCAAGACAGTCATCAAAGTGGAGTGGTTTTTTTCTTTTTTATCTAGGTGTCCCCTGTGTACTAGTTATGGTTCTGTTCCAGTGGCAGGCATCCTCATTTGTTGCTGTGTGGCTCAAACACTTAAACATGCACCAATTGTGTGTTTAAACCAACAGGACAGATCATATGGTTGAACCTCGATACAACGTACTTCGCGGGACAAAATGAATCTTTCTGTTGTAACGATAGTTTGTTGTCACCATTTCCAATAAAATGGCCCCCAACTACAATGTGTAATACAGTATGAACATTTATAGATGTAAAAACATGAACATGTAATACAGTATAAACATGTCGTTTACAAATATGTGGATGCAGTATAACAAAAAAATGATTTTAATAGACATGAAACACACAACTGTAGCGTTCTTAATTCATCTCTGAAAACATTCAGTCAGCTACTGAAAAGTGTCTTTTCCAGTTCAGGGTGTGCCGGACTTCGAAGCCGTTTGTGATCATCGATCAATCTTTTGGCCTTGAACTCTGCCATGATTTTGTTGCAATTATGGAAAATTGACGAAACTCTCGACTTTCCCAATTTGTAGTCTCGTCTGAGCGACTGACTTTCGAAAGTAAGAGACAATTTCACTCGCAAAATTTGTTTCTGTTTACCAGATGTTTTCAGACCATGTGCGCCGTGCCTCCAGAAGTACGACAATGTATGAGTCAGTAGCTTTACTACTTCTGTAAAAGAGACACTAGTTTGCTTGCTCACTACTGTTGAGGTGCCTTTGTGCAAGCACCATCCCTTATGACCCTGAGGAGGATAAGCAGTAAACTACAGTAAAATTCATTCATTCATTCATTTTCCGAGCCGCTTGATCCTCACTAGGGTCGCGGGGGGTGCTGGAGCCTATCCCAGCTGTCTTCGGGCAGTAGGCGGGGGACACCCTGAATCGGTTGCCAGCCAATCGCAGGGCACACAGAAACGAACAACCATTCGCTCTCACACCTAGGGACAATTTAGAGTGTTCAATCAGCCTGCCACGCATGTTTTTGGAATGTGGGAGGAAACCGGAGCACCCGGAGAAAACCCACGCAGGCCCGGGGAGAACATGCAAACTCCACACAGGGAGGCCGACGCTGGAATCGAACCCGGTACCTCTGTACTGTGAAGCCGACGTGCTAACCACTGGACTACCGGGCCGCCCTACAGTAAAATTGATAGATGTTAATCGTATATATATATAAATGTGTGTGTGTGTGTGTGTGTGTGTGTGTGTGTGTGTGTGTGTGTGTGTGTGTGTGTGTGTGTGTGTGTGTGTGTGTGTGTGTGTAAATTATGATCCCAGTAATATGCTCCATTAAACTATTTCAATCCACACGGTTGACGTGTGCATAAAACGACACAGAATAAATCTCTCAACTATCCGAAAGCAAATTAGAGATTGTCATGCTTCCGGGCTCCCACTAGCCGCATGTGTCAGCTATCTGTGATTGTATTTTCACAAACTGACCAAATTATTTGTCACTTATCTCCTCATTTAGACAATTTGAAGTAATCATAATACAGCATCGCGATGTTGTCCCTCTGTCAGTATTGCCAACAGTTTGTCTAACAATAACCTTTAACAGGGGAGTCGTCGGATAAATGGCCCTCAATGTGTGCATGGTGCGATTATGAGCAGTTGTGAAGGGCAACTAATCACCTCACAGCTCTGTGAAGGGCCATATTTATTTATTTGATCTAATTTTAAAACAACCTACGTGTATGCCGTTTTTATTGTGTTTATGAACAAGTCATACCTGAGCCTATTAAATGAGCTCTGCTTGGCAACAAAAGTGTTGATTAAAAACAATTCACCATTTTTAAGCAAGATAACATATTGCTTCTTTTCGTTTGACTTTTGTCCTGTTGATTTTAAACTCATTGGAATGAGTCAATTTGGGCAAGACAACACTGAATGTGTGTTATCGGTGCAATGCTGGAAACACTCGCTTCAATGGTTTTGTGTCAGGCCCAGTCTCATTACATTTTTCTTCAGCGCTTGAGTGTGTGTGACTTGAACCTGTTGCCTTCTGACATGACCTACCAGTTCATCAGGGCCAGTGAGAAGAGACTCCGAGACAGCTTTCTCCCACAAGTCGTCGCTGTGCCTCATTGCCATTTGCACTGCAAAATTTACACAGGAAATTTTTCCTTTTAACACAATATATCTACAGCACCGAAAAAGTTACTCAATTTTATTTTGTGTAACCACTTGACTTAAAATTGAAAAAAAAAAGAGTAAATTCAACAAAAAATAAAATCAGCAAGTAAAGGTTATCTTAACCTAACTTTATTTCCACGCCATATCTTTTTGCTTCTGCCATTGTTTGTCTTGATATTCAGAACATTTGGAGAGTTTTTCTGGGCACCATCCCACCCATGACATGTCCGGACATAAAATAATCAGATTTCAGACCGTTTCCTAATTTTGTCCGAGTTAATTTTTTCCAGGACTTTGAGGTCACACACTACTTAATGTGAATGTGTTAGTTTTGAAATGTAAGAACCACACCATAGCTACCTAAGTCAGGGCGAGGGAATTAAAAAAGAAATGCAATAGAGGATTTATGGCCAAAAAAACCACCGAGACATTGCACTTCATCTGGCTATGATTTAAATCGTATCAAAAGAAAAGATGAAGTCCACATAAATCCTACTGCTCACAGAAAAAAGATGCCAGGCGACATCTTAAAAACAGGAACACTGCATGGAAACTGTCAGGTTGGTCCAATTCGACACTCAGGAATAAACAAAAGGAGGAGACAGGAGACTCGATTCTGGTACCAGGAGGGAACGAGGAGAAGCGTTCGGTTTCTGTTCTCGGCACGTCACCCGAACGATCTCCCCCTTCACCTCCTCATTTATTGGGAAAGCTACTACATAGGTGTGTCCAACCTAAAGGGTAGGGGCACTTGTTTGACTATGTGTGTGTATGTGAGTGTAAATTACGTACATGTGTGCAATTGTCACAAAAACATCACGCCGCAGCTGGGGTTGATGGCTCCATTCACTGTTCACCCTTGCTCACTGTTTAGTCTTAACACTTATCTCTTCCCAACCACGTCCTCGGAAAGGTGGCTGAGTCCCTAAACTTCCACACAGTGCACCAAGCATTCTTGATTATAAAAGTGAGTATACAATGGATAAAATGTGAGTACATAATAAAGAATGTATCTTTATTAAAAGCAGAAGCGTTCTTTATTGCAGGCATAGTCAATTA